>NW_027062693.1:387925-485777 GCF_032884065.1 Artemia franciscana
ATATATATATATATATATATATATATATATATATATATATATATATATGTTTTTAACTACGTAAAACTTGCGAATATACAACGTTCTTAGCTGTCCCATTGTCTGTGCATATAAATAGATTGTCAGGTTTACTGACTCTTGAACATGCAACATATAATTGTCCATGGGAAAAACAATCCGTATTCAGATCTATACCTCATTATTCTAATGATTGCCCTTGAGCTTTGTTGACGGTGATTGCTAATCGAACATTCCCTGTGTCCCCGTCGTCATTTATATATTCCCCTGTGCCCTCCAGCGTCCCCGTTGTAGTTGTGTCCCTGTGTCCCGGTCGTCATTTATGTTCCCTGTGTCCCGGTCGTCATTTGTGTCCCGGTGTCCCAGTTTGTAATTTCTCTTTGAGTGTCGCGGTCGTCATTTATATTCTCTGTGTCCCGGTCGTCATTTGTGTCCCGGTGTCCCGGTCTGTAATTTCTCTTCGAACAATCCCTGTGTCCCGGTCGTCATTTATATATCCCCCCTGTGCCCCCGGCGTCCCCGTTGTAGTTGTGTCCCTGTGTCCCGGTCGTCATTTATATTCCCTGTGTCCCGGTTGTGATTTGTGTCCCGGTGTCCCAGTCTGTAATTTCTCTTTGAGTGTCCCGGTCGTCATTTATATTCCCTGTGTCCCGGTGTCCCAGTCGTCATTTGTGTCCCGGTGTCCCGGTCTGTAATTTCATCAGTTGACAAACATGACGTCAGTCAACACACAAACATGACGTCACTCGACAGACCCACAGACAACTTATTTTTATATATATAGATATACATATATATATAAACATGATAAACTAAGCTCATTCGAATATTTTTTCTCTTTTTATCATATTTTTCAGTAGGGTTTTTGAAGGGATATTGTTTGATGCATCATGTATCTCCTTCTACTTTCTTTCTTCTTTTTTCTTTTTTTTTTCTTTTTTTTTCTTTTTTTTTTCTTTTTTTTTTTCTTTTTTTTTTTCTTTTTTTTTCTTTTTTTTTTCTTTTTTTTTTCTTTTTTTTCTTTTTTTTTCTTTTTTTTTCTTTTTTTTCTTTTTTTTCTTTTTTTCTTTTTTTTGTGTGTTTGTGCTGTTACATTGATGATTTCTCTTTTCATCATAATATAGTAATGGTCATTGGGAAGCGTACAGGCGTTTTCAGGGAGATTTTTTGATTGGGAGGGGGGTTGAGGGGAAAGGGTCACTTGGGAGGATCTTTTCATTGAGGAATTTGTCATGGGGGAAGAGAATTTCCATGAAGGGGGCGCAGGAATTTCTAGCAATATTTAAAACAAAAAACAATGAAAAAATAAATATGAAAAAAACTGAATATGCAAATGTCGTTATAATTATTCGTGTGCGGAAACCCAAAAACCAAAACATGCAATAATTCTCAAGCGTTCAGAAATTAAATAAAAAAAACAAGTTTTTTTTTACTGGAAGCAAGGAGCGACATTAAAACTTAAAACAAACAGAAATTACTCCGTATATGAAAGAGGCTGTTCCCTCCTCAACGCCCCGCTCTTTACGCTAAATCTTTTAGCTGTTTTAAAAAGTAGAGTTGAGAGAAAAAGTCAAAGTTTAGCGGGAAGAGCGGGGCGTTGAGGAGGGAGCAGCCCCTTTCACACACGGAGTAATTTCTGTTCGTTTTAAGTTTTAATGTCGCTCCTTACTTTCAGTTAAAAAAAAACTTGTTTTTTGTTATTTAATACATATATAGTATTACTGTTCGTATATGATAAGATACATACTTTTTCCAAAAAGGGATTTGGTGGAACGGCAAATCAGATCAAAAGACTCCAAGGAAACATAAGGAACGAGCAGTTCTAAGAATGAGAAATTATGGGGTTTTCCATACACTATATATAGCCTAGTAATTATTATTATTATTTAAGAATTAACGACGCTTCTTGACTGCTATGGTCCCTGTGTCGGCCCTGCACTGCATTCCTGCAGCGTGATTCGATCTCTGGGTCCCGTATTACCAAGCTAAGGTCAAATCCACTGCGCCACGACAGGACTAGCCTAGTAAGGATTTTTCGGGTTGAAATTTTTATAAAATTGGGCCGTTTTCACCTACGTACATATGAAGAATTTTGCATAAGATGTTAAATAGCTTTTGTCCGAGTGATCAGAAGTACGCCCCTTCGAAAAATTGAAATTTTTAGGCATAAAGCGATTTTAGGAAATAAAAAGTGATATTACACTGTTTTCTTTACTAATTCAAAAGAAAGAAAAAACAAAACAATTAAAATCAAATTAAATCGAACAAATTCAACAGATTAAACAGATATTTTGTTCAAAATCAAATTAAATTAAGTAAATTAAATAAAAACAAATCAGAATCAAAAGATTTAAGAGCTCAATCACGCTATTTTCTTACGAGTTGAAAGACCTTTTTAAACCTGGTTTGGAACAAAACATGGTTTTTCTTAATTGCAAAAATAATTGTTTCGTAATTTTTCCCAAGTCACCATTAATATTCACATATAGCTCCATTGACTGTTTCTTGGGGGAAGGATCAAAACCCGGCTCCGGTTGTCATATTAGATCAGAACTTATTCTGATCTATTGTACCTAAGATGAAAATTGGCCCAGAGAAAGAAAATTCAGTAGGTACCACCAGCAATGTCTTTAATTTTTTCCAGAATTTTCCAGCAACATCTACATCCTCTATCAAGATTCTTAAAGAATGTTTGTGCAAACGTGAATTTGATGATCCTATTGACGAGCATATCAGTCGTAATGAAACAACCACCCTCAAATCTAATGAATCTTTTAGAGTATCAGCAAAACAAAAAGGGAAAAACTGTACCAATAATCAGAATATCGATTTTGAGCATCCTGGTGCCAAAAAAGGCGAAGGAGATAAGTCATTTGAAGAGAGTATTGAATTTCGGAAAATTAAAATTGTTCCTAACGACAAGACATCAATTTTTGGCGAAGAGTTCAGAGCATCTTCATGTCTCTTGGTGCAAGCACTAGGCTTGCGGCGTCGCTACATGCACATTGCAAATCAATCTTTTCCCAAACTTGCTGGAAGGTTCTTAGATTGTACTAAAGACAAAAAACTCGTCAAGAAGATAAGTGAAACTCCACAAAAGGCCAGAAAACTTGACTTATTAAAAGATGCAGCTCGTCAAAAACCCACGGGAGAAACGGACTATCCTACCCATGGCCCTTCAAACTTTAGAGAACATTACAAATGTTCAAATGGTGTTTTCCATGTTTACGCTGGTGAAAATGACGTAACTAGCAACAAAGCAGTAAAATATGACTATGTTGACGTTGAAACATTTAGGAAGGATCTGCAGCTTCTTTGCGCCATGATTGTTAATGGACCTCTGAAGACCTTCAGCTATCGCCGTTTAGCATTCTTGAATCACAAGTATCACATGCATGAATTGCTGAACGAGCAGCAAGAAGTTTCTGAGCAGAAATCTATCCCATACAGAGACTTCTATAACATACAAAAAGTTGATACACATATTCACGCAGCTGCATGCATGAATCACAAGCATTTGCTTAGTTTTATGCAAAAGAAATTACATGACGAAGGCGATCGGGTGGTGGAGGTTGAAGAAGATGGCAATCCTAAAACACTGAAAGAAGTGTTTGACGAGATGAAGATAACTCACTCAGATTTGACTGTCGATTCGTTGGATATGCACTGTGATAAATATACTTTCCACCGTTTTGACATATTCAATAAAAAGTATAACCCGGCTGGTAATAGCAGGCTACGAGAAATTTTTTTAAAAGTAGACAACTACATAGAAGGCGAATATTTTGGTAGCATTATAAAGGAAGTGATGAATGACTTAGAAGAATCTCAATATCAGAGCACTGAGATGCGGATATCCATAGCTGGAAAATCAATCGAAGAATGGGACAAGGTTGCTCGTTGGGTGATCAAATGGGATGTCTATTCAAAGAATGTAATTTGGTTGATGCAAATACCAAGAGTGTATGATATTCTTAGATCATATGAGAATGTTGCTAACTTCCAATCAGTTATTGATAATATTTTTAGACCATTGTTTGAAGTCACCAACAATCCCTCAACTCATCCAGAGCTACATCATTTCTTACAGCATGTTGTTGGTTTCGATTCTGTTGACGACGAATCGAAACCAGAACAAGATAGTTTTGGCTGTGAAATCATCATTCCAGAAGAGTGGACTTCAACAGAAAACCCACCTTACTGGTACTACACATACTATACTTATGCAAACTTATGTGCGCTAAATCAATCCAGGAAAGACCGTGGCCTTAATACTTTTACGTTCCGTCCTCATTGCGGAGAAGCTGGCCCAGTTGAACACTTGGCGGTCGGTTTTCTTTTAGCAGAGAATATCTCCCACGGCATTATGCTCAGAAAGGCCCCCATTCTTGCGTATTTATATTATCTTAGTGAAATTGGGATTGCTATGTCGCCTATATCAAACAACCTACTTTTTTTGAACTATTCCAGAAATCCACTAAAGGAGTTTTTAAATAGAGGTTTGAAGATAAGTCTCTCTACTGATGATCCCCTGCTATTTCATCTGACGAATGAACCTTTAATGGAAGAATACTCAATTGCCACTCAAATGTGGCAACTCAATGGGCCAGACTTGGCAGAACTCGCCAGAAATTCAGTTTTGATGAGCGGTTTCTCGCATCAAATAAAAAAAGACTGGCTTGGGTTTAATTATAGGGAAGAAGGGGTCCAAGGGAACGACGTAACTAAAACCAATGTCCCGAATATCCGTATTGCATATCGTTATGAGACGTTGTTTGAAGAACTCACTAATATCTTTATAGCTTTTATTGGCGAAGAAACTTTATTTTGATTAATGTAAGTCTTGTCTACACGCAAAGAGTGCATGAGGAAATTATCGCATCATAATTATCCCGTAATTTTCCAAGAAATATTTAGGAAAACTACGCCAATGAGGTATAGAATAAATATTTGAACGAATGCCTACCAACAGGAGACAGATATGAGGATTAGCCAACTATTAAAGCCCTTAGGGGGAAGGCTTAAGCCCCCTCTAGACTGTCTGCTTACAAAGCAAGCGATCAACTAATCTCAAAGAGGGGGGAAGAGAGGGTTCAGAAGTCAATAGTTTTTCTATAAAACCAACAATGTTGAGAACACATTTGTACTCCAATCTTCCAGAAAAATTCCGTTTATGGCACATTTTCGAGAATTTTTGGACCTTAAGAGCTGCCACAGCTAGGCACGTACGCAAAAATGTTTCGAAAGGAGAATGGTAGTGAACAATATTTGACAATTTGAATAAGAAGTTCAAAATTCAGAGAAATTTAAGGTTTTAGGGGGAGGGCGAGGCCCGAGATCACCACCAGCGCACATCACTGTTCACAACCCCTGTATCTTACTAAAATAACGCCCCTCTCTATTACCAAAGGAAATGTTCTAATTGTATTGGTTGTAGCCTACATGTAAAAACAAATACTATAAAATTAGTTCGTCACTTTGCCATAAATATGAAAAAAAGCGTCCTCTCTGCTATATAAACTTTTTCAAATAAGTTTTTTTCAACTGAAAGTAAAAAGAAAGATTTATACTTAAAACAAAAAGAAATTACCCCGTATTTGTGGGGGGCTACCTCTTCCTCAACCCTGACTTTTTACGGGAAAGTTTGACTTCTTGTGACAATTCTTGAAGAAAGACTGCTCAAAACTAAGGCCGCTGAATTCGAATGAGAAATATTTTTAAAGAACAAAATTGGAAGTCTTAAGCGTAAAGAGCGGGGGTTGAGGAAGGGGCAGCCACTCTCATACACAGAACTTTTTTGTTCGTTTTAAGATTTAATGTTGCTCCTTACTTTAAAACGGAAAAACCTTTTTTTATTATTTCTGACCGTTTTTAACTCATCCCAGGAAATCCTATTATCTCTTCCCCTGCAAAATTTCCCAAGGAAATTATTCTTCCCAAGGAAAATTCACCCCCCGAAAAATCTCCTTTGCCCACTGAAAACCCTCCCCCATCAAAAATAATCCCGCATATTTCGCTAATAACTCATAGTTAGGAATAGGTTAATAATTCTTATTATCCATTGGTGAGAGACAAAAAAAAAAAAAAAAAAAAAAAAAAAATCATTTCCCATTTCAGGATTTTGCGTAAAAGACGGAAAACTTTTCGGATCCGATGGGGATACCGACTTTCAAACGTCACATACACCAAGCGTTGCGGAAAGTGTACCCAGCATGGCGGAACTGTGTGCCACACGTGGCGTTCTGAGATGTACGAGAGGTGATGGAAAGTTGGCCCTCCCTCGGTTAGACCAAAATATCACTAACCATTTATAATGATTATTTGACGCTCTGTGTCTAGTTTCTCTGCCGCAAAGGTGAAACCAAGCTCCTAATTTTGCCGATGATTATTTTCTAAGTCATAGACAATGTTTATCATAAATGTGCCAGATGACACAGTCTACTGTTCTAAATCTCCATTAAATGATGTCTTCTTTTTGCCAGAAAAAAGGTAGGTGCTTACGCCTTTATGTCTGAGATACATTGGTACTTTGCCAAATCAGATGTTCGAAGTTGCTAAATCCGGCAAATTGCCCGCAAAAACAGGTAAGAAACTTGAAGATGGAAATAAACATCTGGAAAATTCTTTAGTAATGACCCGTTTAATTACGTGACTTTTGTTGTGAGTGGGTGATTTCGCATCTTCCTTCTTCTCTCTTTCTCTTTTTTTTCAAAGAGTATAGGAAACTTATAAGAGTAGAAACTGGCACTAGTATCGAAATAACACCAATGCCATCTAGTGTATGGCGACTTTGACCCAGAACCGCTGCATACTTGTCTTTATAGGTACTTTAAAATGCAGGGATAGTAAAGAAATCTGAATCTTGTCCTCGGTAATCCTACCAGTTTAAGTCAACTTAAAATAGCTGAAACTCAGCAGCGCTTGAAAATCTAACCAGCCCACACCAACAAGCTTAAAAATTGGACCAGATGAAACTGAATAAACTTAAAAATCAACTTAAAGATAGAGACAAACCTTTAAACCACCAAAGTCATCTAGTGTTTGGCAACTTTTTTTTTTACCTAGAACTGCTGCATATTTATCTTTATAGGTACTTTAGAATGCAGGGAGGACCAGGTAAGCTGAATTTTATGCCCATTACTTAAATCACCACCTTAATTAAGTTGATTAAAACTGCCAGCTTAAATTAACTTAACCTGTCAAGGCTTTACTGAGCTAAGTAGGCCTAATTTATGCAGACTGGATTTAGACTTTAAAATAACACACGAAAAAACATGCTGAAAACAAAAAACGACGAGTAACATCATCCGTAATTTGACTTACAAGGAAGTTTCAGGTTTAATCCTCTTGCTATGTACATCTGTCATATCAAATATCCATTTTCTATCATTGTTGCAGCAATAGCTGCAACCTAGTAAAGAACGAACCACTGCCCATAGTGACTAAGACTTTTTGAAAACAACAGTCAAGTGAGGGACTAGTTTTACGATTAATCTTCGTAGTACAAGCTTACAAATTTATGGGAATTTCAAAGGATAGCCTGAAAACCCTAAAAAGTTGTGTCGGATCGAAATGGAAACTGAACCACGGGAATCGCCATTGTCAAATACCCAGTAAATGAGACTTCCAGTCTCATGGCTTGGACATCAGGGGAAATCATTTTCATGATGTAGTTTTTTGGCGTGGTAGCCCTCTTGTGCCCTCTTTCTTTTCTTTTTTTTTCACGGCTAGTGGGTCAGTGAAACAAAATAGAGAGATGCTTAAGAGCTCATTTGAAAGGAAATTCAAGTATCTAGTGTCTTTTAAGACAATATTGTAATAAAATGCAAATTTGACAAAAACTGCATCTTCATAAGCAAGATGATAAAGCACCTGTATTTTTTTAAGAAGGGGTATAATACCATAGTATAATTGATTCTTTTACTTGATTTGCTGAAATGTCGTCACGTATGCTCTTTAAATGACGTCATATATGGCAGATTACGACTATAAATGACGTTATTAACAGACAATACTAGATTTCTTAATGAAGTCACTAGAAACTCACAGATTTCATATTCTCTTTACTCCACCAGTTAGTTCCTAAATCTCCTGAGTAAGTATCATAATCCTGAGTAAAAATTTGAAACACTGTTCGATTAGATTTCAAAATAATAATCCAACCCAACAGTAAGTAAAGAGTTACCCTTATCAATAGAAAATGGAACTCTAAAGAGTGGAAGTTAGATAGCATTATAAAAAAATTATTTGCTTTTAATGCTGATCCCAAATTTGAGAACAACAAAATTCATTCTAACTTAGGCTACCTATTGAGATCTATTCTATAAAAGAAATTTGCGTAATTTTGAAAAAAAGGTGAAATAGTCCCAAATAATTTTGCTAACCAGTGGTTGCCCCACCAGTCATGGTGTGGCCAACCAGCCACGCTAGTCATGAAATATAGATAGAAGGGTCGTTCCGAGAACATAAATTATAGAACTATAGTATTTTTAAGTAGCAAGGGAGATCATACCAAGGCAAAATGGGACAAATTACAATTTTGCCAGAAAAGGAACTACAGTTCTCTCCAGTGAAAATTCCACTTTCGTCATTCTAGACTTGTCTGAACCAAGTTTTGGATGTGGTAAATCATTAATGATTTGGATGTGGTATCATATTGATTCGGATGTGGTAAATCATTAATACAAACACTCTGACTACACCACTGGATTCGCCGAGATGGAATCAAATGGTCCCAATCTACGAAAATATGGAGAGGGCAAAATGCATTTTGAAAATATGAGGCGGGATAATTTTATTATGTATTCTGTCAATGAAAATGACATGTAAGGAATACATATCTTGATTTTGATTTGGATCTTTTACTTGATTTGCTGAAATGTCGTCAAGTACGTTCTTTAAATGACGCCATATATGGCAGACTATGACTATAAATGACGTTATTAACAGACAATGTATTTTGTCATTATCTCATCACAACTATAAATGACGTTATTAACAGACAATGTATTTTGTCAATGAAAATGACATGTAAGGGATACTTATCAATGAAAAAAAAAGAAGCAATTTTCGAAATCTAGATGGATCATCCGAAACATCTGGGAAGGGAGGCAAAGGCTTAATTCGTTAGATTTTCAAATGCTCTCAGGCTTGAGGCACGCAAAAGCTCTCTACATATTTAACGTAACTCTAGATATTTTTACTTCAACATGAACAAAAACCAAATCTAAAAAGGTTATTTTGCAAATTAAAGTTAAGAGTTACGTTCCAACTTTTTATGACCACGGACACCCACGTTTTTAAAAAAACTAAAAAAAAAAAATAGCTTATGTTCATTTGAATGCGTTAGTAATGAATGCTTTGACATAAGAGCAATGTAACAACAAGCTTGAATTCATTATTTCAGCTTAAGGAATGAAAAAAAAAATCATTTAGTTGTATTTACTTTAAGATTGTTTTGGTTACATATTTTCAAAGACTAACTGATAAATAAAACTGACAACTGTCTATATTTGTTAATTGTCAAAAGCTCTCAAAAAAGCACTTGTCAAACTTTAGCAAGAAGACAAATACGCCATATTTAAGACACACACAGAGACCATCTCCAGGACGGATCTTCCAGGCCTCCCATGAAGAATAAAAAAGGGCATACAATGCACTTTGTGTACAGAGAGAAAGGCTTGAGAACCTCCAATCCTGAGGACATCTCCAGTCCATTTAAAGCCAAAATTGTTTATTTAAGGTTTTAAGGTTTTTACTTCTAAATTTGACAAAAAATAATAAGAGAGATTAATGTACGATTCACCTCTAGTAGCAAGAACTAACGGGCTTCTTTCTCTCCACTTTTATAGGTCATATATCCGTATGTACAGATAAATATATTTCAGCTAATTGTCCAATTTATAATACAATTATTTTGCTTCCAGTGGCTCTACGCAGGCATCATGCTTTTTAAAGAAGAGGGGGGGAGGGATTCGTCGAAATTGAAAAAAGGGTGGATATGCTAACTAGATGAGAGTGTGGAAAAACTGAGTAGAGAAGGAATCCAGGGACATGCCTGCGCCCTTTCAGAGCTATGTAAATTTGACAAAAAAAAAAATGATGAGAGACATACAGTGTTGCATCTTAAGGGGACAAATGCTGTTATGTTTATTCTCGGAAAAATTTCATGGATAAAGAAAAAAATTATTTGCAATTCAAATTTGAATCAATTTTTTTTACCGGTATTAAAACCCGTACTTTATTTCATAGCAAAAACCTATCCATTTGTCCATCGATTTAATTTTTAACATATGGCCTGTTACATTTCCTCCATCAACGTAAGCCATAAAGAGACGACCCACAGCTTTAGCAGGAGGCTTGCAATTTTGGCTATTTAGATTACAAACTTTGTCATTAAAACAAATTATGTTCATTAGAGCGCTATGGTGAATCAGATTTCCTAGGAGCCAGGCTAAGGCTGGCTAGGAGCCAGGCTAAGGCTGGCTAGGAGCCAGGCTAAGGCTGGCTAAGAGCCAGGCTAAGGCTAGGAGCCAGGAGCACCCTAGAAGGCCAGAAAATTTTAAACTAAATGTGTAAAAAAGAGAGAACTCACATTATTTCCTAAAATTGGGTTTTAAGAGTCCCCTTTTCCAATAATCTTTTGACTTTTTTTTTACATAATAAAGAAAAATATAAACTATTACAGATATAAATCACTAAGCTAGGGAAAAATTAAAATTTTGCTAACACGTAGCGATTAACTACATAAACATTCCTAAAGGCATCCTAAACTAATTAAAATAATGATGAAAAAGAAAAAAAGAATAAAGACAATCACCTTCTCTGAAACACTCCCAGGGTAACAACCCTCATCCAAATACAACTCCCTCCACCCCAACCCCTTAAACCCTCTCCTCACTCCAGCCCTATAACCTACTCCAATTGTGGTGGCGTTTTCAAAGTATGACAATCATTGAATGTAGGGCTATGTGACATATTGATGGGGGAGGAGATGCCCCCTCGAAAATCTCACCCTAGGAGCCAGGAGCAAGCCTCTAGAGCCAGGGATGTCACATGGAAAACAGCCAGAGAATTATAAACTAAATGAACAAAAAAGGGAGAATTACCATTATTTTCTAGAATTTGGGTTTCAACATTTTGGGTATGCTAACTAGATGAGAGTGTGGAAAAACTTCGCAGAGAAGGAATCCAGGGATAGAGAAGGAACATTTTGGGAATTTTGGATTTCCCCTCTTAGAAGAATCTTAGTCTCAGGCCCCTCTCCGCCAAGAAAGACTGACATTTTATCTGCCTGAAAGATCTTAGGGCATGGCATTCGAAAAATTATAATCATTGAATATACTGGAATATTGAGGGTGAGTGAGATTTCTCCCTTGAAATTGAATCCTACCTTAAGAGCTAGGAACCAGGCTCTGGAACCAGGGATATGTCATACGGAAGAGGGCAAGAGAGAATTTTAAACAAAGTGGGCAAAAAAGGGAAAACTCCCACAATTTTCTAAAGTGGTGGTTTCAACAGTTCCCCTTTTTGAAGAGGCCTTAACTCTGGCCCTTTTTCTGCCAAGAAAACTGGACTGTTTTTTCTCCCTAAAAAAAGCCAGGGTAGGTTTTTCAAAGGATTACAATCATTGAATGTAAAAGTAATATTTAGGGGGAGGTGATTCTCTCTTAAATGTGATCCTGCCCTAGGAGCCAGAAGCCAGACTTAGAAGCCTGGATGAAATATGCCATATGAAATAGGCTAGTGAATTTTAAACTAACTTTTCAAAAAATTAAGAACCCTTATTATTGTCTAGAATTTGAGGTTCAATAGTCCCTTCTTAGTAGAATACCTATCTCTCCTGTCAATCCTGTCGCCCCTTCTCCCCAAGAAATACTAGAATAATTCCTTTGCCTACAATGTTAGGGTAAGTCCTTCAAGCATCACGATAATTATGTCGTGATGCTTCAATATCACTATTCATATGGTGATATTGAGTGGGAGGAGAGGCCCCTTGAAATTAGATCCTGCCCTATGAGTCAGGATCTGGCCTATGGAGCCAGGGATACCATATCGAATAGGGTCAGTGAATTTCAACTAACATTACAAAATAGGGAGACTTTTTATTATTTTTCAGAACTGGATTCCGACAGTCCCCTTCCCCCAAGAAAAGTTAAAATATTTCCTCTGCCTGAAAATGTTAGGGTAAGGTATTCAAAAATTACAATAATTGAATATATGGAGGATATTGAATGGGAGGAGATTCCCCTTTAAAATTGGACCGAAGACCTACTGAAAAATTTGAAAAGGAGTGGAATAAAAATACAGTTTTTCCGATCATTCCTTCTCCATAGGAGAAACACACTACCTTATCCCCTTGAGGGCCGGAGTTCTGCCTAACCAACATTAAATAAAGTCAAATTGCAGCCTCGTTGTACCTACACTGCCCAGAATAACGTCTCTCTTCAGGGGGATTTTTATAGTTTTTTTTCCTTAGTTGATAACGGAGGCACATTGAACATTTATATTTACTTTTACAAAAAATTTCATATGCTTTGTATTTCCTCAAAACCGGTGTTAATCTTCAATGGACTTCATAGTTCGTTAATCCCTGTGTTCTAAGGAAAAATGAATTTGATGGAAACTGGGGCCCCATCTATGAATTACCTAGTCTCCCCAAACTATACATTCTTATGTTTTCTATTTCCCAAATGAAAAGCTAAAATACAAAATCAATTCCTTTTGCAGCGAAAATTTTTGCAGAACAGACCTTGAATATCAATTATTTTCCGAAGTAACCCATGAAATATTGCCTTTTCCCTTAATCTTAATTTTATGCGGTTTTTTTTTCTTTTACAAGTTATGTTGGCAGTAAATTATTTGGCAACACGAAATTGGCAGTGTTCCTCTTATCTATTTTTCATTGCCCCATTTTTCAAAGATTTATTATCCTTCTGCTTTCAAGTTCCATTCTTATTTTCCCGCTTTGTTGCTGGGAAACAAAACAGGGTTGTAAAAGTGTCATATATAGCTAGACCAATTAGAATAAAAAAAAAATAAAAAAAAAACTTCAAGTCATCAAACAGTTCATCGTAACGAACTGTAGTAAGGAGCGATCCGGCTCAATACTAACCTAAACTCTAAAAAACAGAATTTTGAAAACAATTAAATAAAAAACGTGTTTTTTTTTAACTGATTGTAAGGAGCGACATTAAAACTTAAAACGAACAGAAATTACTCCGTATATGAAAGGGGCTGTTGCCTCCTCAACACCCCGCTCTTTACGCTAAAGTTTGACTCTTTCTCTCAACTCTACTTTTTAAAACAGTAAAAAACTAAAATATAAATAAAGCCATTTTTCGAAGCTTACAAAAAATGTATATTTCAAAATCTATAGGTAGGGGGAGACAATGTTGTTGTTTTTCAACTTTTATAATGGAAATATTAAAAAGAAGCCATTTTCCAATGAAAATCCGAAAAAACTTTGAGATCTAGAGAGGAGGGGCAAAAATCTTCAGAGAATAGATTTACCCTCCCCTTAGTGTTGCCAACATTTCTGACGGCACCCTTAGGATAATTCTGGGGGAACCTGTTTGTTGCTTGTCGTTTTTTGTATTTTTTACAATTTATTTCAATGAATATTTCAATAAAGGTCATTTTTCAAAAAACTTTAAAAACTATTTTACAACATTTACAAGTTTTTCTTTTTAATGAGAACACCCCAAATTAAACCATTTTTCAGTAAAAACAACTAAAAAGGTGTTTTTTTAATCTAAGGGGAAAAAATCTTCAGGGGACAAAGTTGTCCCCCCTTAGTGTTGCCAACACATTCATGGGCACATAAAGGATAATCCATGGGGAAGCTGCCCAAGAACATCAAAACATTCGTCACCGGAAGGCCCATAGGTCATATCCAACAATTTCAGATTTCTGAGAAAATCACTAAATATAGTTTGACAAGCTGTTTTCAACGGGAAAATCAGCAGAGACATCTAGATAAGGGGGATCAAGGCGTGATTGAACATACATTACCCTGTTGATCCTATTTTTTAGAAAAGCTTAGTAAACGGTTTTTGGGAATTATCTCATAAGCCTGACAATATTAATTAAACTACTAGTTAATTAAAGTAACTAATGTTAATTAAACTTCCATGTTAATTCGAAAGTGATATCTTAATTTTTTCACTACATGCACTTTTATCGCAAAGGCTTTTCTTGTTAGAAATCCCGAAAACTCAGCCCTAAGAAAAATTTTAAGAAATATTTGAAAACTATTAACAGTAGCACCAACCGGGGAGGGGTCGCATTTGTCTCCTCTAGATCCCCCACCCACATTTAAAAAAAACAAAATTAGGTACCTATATTTTGAAAAATACACCCCCCCTAGTTTTTGTTAACTGGCGCCACTGATTATTGCAACTATAAAACTGAAAATTATATTTTAACTTCACCACCCAAACGTCCACACAGACTTAGTTTTTGAGGACGGATGACGTTTTTTTATTTTTTCTTGGAAGGGTTGGATGTTCCAAAAGAGTATAAGCAAAACGGCACCAATTGATGGGAAGGATAGAAGGGTATTTGCCATCCTAGACATTGAGAAATGCTTTTTAGTATTTGACTGAAAAAAAATCGTAAACACTGAATTTCCCCCTGTCTCCTTAGGTTTCAAAAATGTTGTTTCTTTTAACCCTTTCCCCCCTCTTTTTCGAGATTGGCGTCCCCTGTACAAATCCTCACACTTTTAAAATTTTCCTTGGGGTGACTAGTCTTTGATAAGTTAAGATATTTATTTCAAAATATTGGCTATGACAATGTCGGATGAATGAATTCAAAATTAAAAAACAACGAAACACAACAACAAAAACTGATCAACTGAAAAAAAAAACGAAAATCAAAACATAAAAAAGGGTTGTACAACCCTCAAATTGTCTGAGTATTCCTAAGAAAAGTAGTCACGGGTTTGGGAATCCCCCCTATCTCCTCTGTGTTCAGGAACGTTCACTCTTGCTTTTTATAACAGCCTGATTTCAGCATCCTCTGAGGGTGCACCAACTTTCAGAAATCATGTACACCTGGACGGACTTGCCAAGAGTGGCAAACGGAGTGAAGTGTTCAGAGACTGCACTAAGTGTGGGGAAACTCTCTGGCAATCAAAACACTCAAATATATACACAAGGTGGCGTAAAGTGGGCAACCCCTATATATCCTCTTCACATTCTACTTTTTTGTGCTTTCCCTTTCGATGAACACCAATAGAACTTCATTTTTACGGTCTGCCAAATGTCTTCTAGAAAGATTTTAATTAATGCTTTCTTGTCCAGATACATTAATTACGATCCTCCGTTAAGTACTTTAAACATAAAAATTCTTTCGAATATTATTTATGTCAAAATCATAAATGAGAAGAACATAGACCGAACCAGACTAGCAATTTATCGTAAACATTCAGATTAACACTAAAAAAATAAGAGGAAAAAACTGATATTTTTTTGTGATGTATACTTTTTTATTATTAAACTAAAAGATTTTATTATATTTGGAAATAGAAATATAGCGACATTAACGAATCGACGTTAAGAATAAGCTTTTTTTAATGTTTGCTTTTCGTCTGGCACTACACGGTTTCTAAGATAGCTTGCTCTACCACCAAGAGGGCACCCGCTTTCGAAAACCATATACATCAGGTGTTGCGCGTCAAGCGTGGCACTTCAGAAACAGCGCAAAGCACGAAGGAAGCAGTGCCAAGCGTTGTGGAACTGGACGGCACAAATGGCGTTCTAAGATGTACATCAGGTGACGGAAAGTGGGCACCCTCTCGTCTGCCGGATGTCGCAATCAGCCATCTAATATTTCATGCAGCCCAAATTTCTGAAAAAATCCCTTTTTGGTTATCATCTTCTACAAACATCAATGAAGGTTCCTTCACAGGCCTACTCCTTCAATTGTAACACTACGGTGGCTACATATGCATAGATGGATACATGCACAAAGGTAGACAAAATGGGAAATTTCCTTGGGGAAAATTGGGAAAACTAATTTTTTATCCTTTTCTTAAGCTTCCTCTCCTTGAAAAAAAAAAATCATCCGATGCTCAATACGCTTTATTCCTGTGTACGCCTATAATATGTAGGCTTATAAGAGCATCTTCGATGGATAAGGAAGCATCAGGAAAGTTTTTCCTTATACGGGGTTCTTATTCTTTAAAAAAAAAGACTTTCGAGCAAAAACATCCTGATTGTCACACATTTTCGTAACCGGTTTTTCTTCAAAATTTACTTTGGGTGGGTCCTTTTGGCCAGTGGCATGGGAAAATACCCTTTGCATCCTGCCACATACATCAGGTATGCAGATGTGCATGGGGAAAACTTTGCGGGAACCGGCCAGAATATTCGTATTTTGAGGGAAAGACTAGTCCTGTCCTTAGTAGGGGCTTATTTAGCATCAAATATCCATATTTTGTGGACTGTAGGTATATCTTATTATAAAAAAAAATCCCAGGGGAGTTCTCAGGCACCCAATAGGGAGGAAATTTACACCCCTATCCCTAAAATTTACAGGCATGTAGGCATAAGCATCTTAGGAAATTGTCATTAAATTCCGAAAGTTAACATTTTTGAAAGGGCCGAACCCAAAGACCCGCTCAGCATACGCGCCTAAGTCTTCCTCTTTTTAACTTTGTTTTAACAGCAGGCCCTTCGATTTATAATGCTTCGGTTTCCCTGCCTAATTATAGGCCTAAGGCCTAATAATACAGGCCTAAGCATTGTCAGGTTTTCATTAATCGATCACCTTGGTTGACAGAGACGCCTTCCCTAAATGGCAAATACGTGATTAATAGTATACGCCTTGCGATAAAATTGGCCAATGAATGCCCAAATGAAATCCCCCAGGTCTTCCTAAAAGGTCAGCTAACCTAAATGGTTTTTCATTTGTATATTTTTCTCAGAATTCTGATTAGAGTTGTTCAAATGGCGTAAATTGTGTAGGAAGGGCAGAGGCGTTGAGCTGAGTAATATTTAGTCAAATTAGAATGCACTTGGAAATAAACTTGAAATGTAAATATAAATGTTAAAATACCTCCAACTTAAAACAAAGATACACGCCAAATTCTTAGCATTTAGACGAACATTCTTCAGACTTGACAAAAGAATTTTTTCGAGGGGAGGGTTTTTTTTAGTTTAAAAAAGAACTTTAAAAAACCCATCAAAAATTGATTTATATTTGCTTTTGTTACGTTTTTACCAGTCAGACAAACATTCCGGAAAGGGGGTCAAGCCCCCTAAACCCCTTGAATACAGCCTTGGCGGAGGGCGAGGCACTGTAATCTATTTTTTCTGATTTCTTTTATTATTATGTCCCGCCCCCCAAAATAAATTCTTGTATAGGTGCCTGGCCCAAGGATCTTGCAGACGAGTCTAATCAATCCAAATAATCGATGATTCTGCATAGTATTCACGTCTACTTTCTCAGATAGGACAGGATTCTGTTTTATAACGGCAAAATTTTAGTTTAAAATAAATGACGTTTACATAGTTACTTATACTATATGTTATCAGTTTGTAATGTGGGCTTTTTACCTAGACAATGGCAAAAACAACCTTTGGCTGATTCCCCCTCATCACAAGTATATGATTCTTAAAAGTATAATTTCGCTATGTCAAGAAGTGACACACTGTCAGTCATAAAGCTCCATCCTATTATGCCCAAATTATACCCAAATATACCTCTTTTAAAAATTAGATTACCTTTGTGGGCCTGGGTAGTCAGGAAATGCAAATCTGCATTGCCTAGCTACCGATCTCCCGGTTCTCTGCCATCGGCCGACAGTGCAACACGTGGTGTGGGGGGGGGGACATCGGGCGCCTCCCGTGTTTTCACTGTAGTTTTCTCCAAGTTACCATTTAGAGCTGGGTGAGTCACACGAGGGACTCCCATTCCCCACACTCCTCGAACCCCTGTCCATTCGGACACGGGATTGTAAGGGCAAGAAGCAAAGGAATTAGATAATTTACAAACGTAAAAATAGGAGTAAGGAGTAAAAAGCACACCTTTGTTACTTCTTATTCTATTTATTTAATTGTAGACTATGTAAAAACAGGGGCGTCGTCGTGACGCTTTTCGTACCTAAAAAGCATTTTAATTTAATTTTGACATATATTCTACCAAAAAATGACATTTTTAAGCAAAAACACTTCCATAGTTTTTCCTTCGGGGAGAGGCCATTGAATTAATTTCGTGAAAACCCTGGGGTGGGGAAGGGGGGGGGCAAAGTTGGAGCCAATTTTCCCAAATCAAGGGAAAATGAAAGCAAAAACTGAAAAATAAGCCATATAGTACCACAGAGGCAAAAATATACTAAAGAAAACTTGAATTATTAAGGCTTATCTCAGTTCTGAAAAGATTTTTGAAGAAATTAAATTTCAGCTGGGGGTTTGGGGGAAGCTTATATCGGGGTAGGGTAGTTGCCCCCTGCCCCATAGCAAATTACGCTCCAGGGAGAGGTTGATATAACGTAGTTTATATATTTCCTTTGGGGACAAAGACTGGTTTAGGAGTAGCGACAGGGGAAAATATCTTACTCCAGATTAAAACAACGAGTAGTCCAAAATTCTCTCTACTTCCAATCGCTTCTTCTATTCATTTTGCCACTGTGCCAGTGTGGCACTTTTTGTGCTTAAACAATATTTTCATGTTGCAGGATGTGTTAACGTGTTTGGGCAAAGCATGTTTCCCAGGAGTTAGACCATAAATAATTTGAAAATGTCACTGGTTCTTAGCCCTACCCAGTAAAAGAAAATGAAAAAAGTAGATAGTTCGTCCGATCAAACAGTTCGTGGTAATGAACTGTAAGTAAGGAGCGACGCAGCTCAATAGTAACCGAAAGTCTTAGAAACAGAGTTGAATTTTGATGCTGATTCGAAACATATAGCAATCATTAGTTTTAGTGTTACTCATCAAAAGCTAAAAGCATAGGAAAATTTGCTCATTTTTCAAAAAGGCGGTAAACACTCCCAAAACATAAGTAGTCATATTTTAAATCACATCATTAGATTCAGTGTATTAAAGAACCATATTGAAAAGGTTTCAAGCTCCTACATACAAAACAGAGGGATTTTGCATTTATTGCCAGAAGAAAGATTACGGATGTGTGTTTATTTGGCTTTTTTGTATGTTTTCCCCAGGGATGATTGTATCGAACCAATATACCAGACATAGGCTCAAATGATCGAAATCATAAGCCCTAGTGCTCTTTTTAAGTGACCAAAGGATTGGAGGGCAGCTAGCCCCCTTCCCAAGCCCATTTTTTTCTCAAAAGTAGTCTGATCAAAGTTTTTAGATATCCATTTGGTTAGGCAAAATTGAAAGGTTTAATAACTATGCCTTTGAGAATAATATTATCCCCCACAGCCCCTGGGGAAAAGTGCAAGCTATAAAATTTACCCATTTTTACGTATAAACTTTTTGGCGCAGATAGAATTGTCTAGAAGGAATTTTAATGGGGGGGGGGGTATTTTACGTGGGAGGAGTTTCATGAAGTTCGTCACTGGAACTTCACGGGGGAGTTTCTAGTGAGAGGAACTTTTCGCGAAGGGGGACCTGATTTACCAGCATTATCTGAAAAAGATCAGAAATAAAATTTAAAAAAATCAACTGAATCTAAGGAGCAGCATTAAAACTTCAAAGGAAACTAACTTCAGACAAAAAAAAAATCAAAACAGGGTCATAAACAGAAACAAAATTTAAGGTTATCAAGGTAATTCAAGGTTAACGTAAAGCACCAGTAAGACCATTTATTTGAGATTAATTTAATTTTTTTTACAAAACAAGTGTTTCAAAAGAAATCAAAGAGCGTAGACAGAATTTTTTGCGAATGGTATCAAGTTTTCTATTTCAGCAACTGGAGGAGGTAAGAAACTAAATTAAACGATATTATTTTTGTCAAGATTTTCAAAAGGGTGTATGTTGTTAAAAATTGCTTATAAATTTTCTCCAGCATACAAATAGCAGGCCAAACTATAAAGTCTTAAAAAGCGAAAAGATTTAAACTATTACTTTCTTTTCCCCTGAAAAGACTGTCAATATAAAATGAACAGTAATTAACTAAAAAAAAAACTTTTTCCACAAAATAAGTTTTTCAAAGGAAAGTAAAGAACTCCATTAAACCAAAAATGAAGAGAAATAAAGTCAAATAAACTTCCAAGTGCAAAACTACCACAAATCACCATCAAATAAATAAAACCCAAAAAAAACAGAAATTACAATAAATAACCAAGTCAAACTCAAAACGACCAAAAATTAACATGAGTAGGGCTGACAACCCCCATGTCTATACAAGACCAGAACATAATCTTGAATTTACTGGGAAAAATGACCATGGACTGTCAGCTTAATACACAAACTAATATTTATTCCCTAAAGTGTTAATAATTGTCTCTTTAATTAAGTTCAAAAAGTGAAAACATTTAAATTAATTCTGTTGGTATAACTTTTTTTTGTAAACAGGTCTCTATCACTATTTATAAATAATTCTTTTATTTTATATTTCATATTAGAGAAAAGAAAAGTCTAAAAACGCATCTCACTTCTCAATATAATAATAATTCGTCTGATTATCTTTTGTGTTTAAAATAAATATTCATTTAAAATTTAATTTTTAAAAAATTAAACTAAATTGATTAAAATTAAAAAATTAATATAATTTAAAATTCATTTTTACTGTTGTAAATTTAACTATTTATACTTCCACACATACTTAACTGAAAAACAATCTAAATAGTTTCAATACAGGAATTTTATTATATTTCATTGGAATTTTAGGAAAAAGACTATTTTTGCTGTTTCCGGGGGGGGGTCATAACTCTCGAATAGATTTTGTATTAATAACAAAGAATGGATCGTTTTAGTAGCTCCACTTTCGAGAAGGAAATACTAAACAATTTTGGAAACAAATTTTGAAAAAGAATAAATAACTTCCTAAATGCGAGCCATTACACTTTACCCCCCCCCCCCTCACCCAACCCTAATGGACAAATATATAGCCCAAATTATATACACTCAATGGATTTTCAGTAGCGCGACTCTTTGCTTCTCGTCAATTGTTTACCATTTGCCGTTATGTCAATATGAATAAGCTAATCGCGCTATTGAAAATTCTTTGACTGTATATAATAATTGCTACATATTTTTCCATTAGGAGGAGGTGGAGTAAAGTTAAATGGCCCACATTAAGAAATTAAATTTTCCGTAATTTTATTGTGTTTCCTTATGGAGAGTGAAAGTACTAAACTGACATATCTGTTTTTAATATGTTATTTCACAGGCTATGATAGCCTATATCGTGTAGGCTTTCATAGCACTTCTGTTCTGCATATGATATGTCATTTCATAGGAGCCTTAATTCAATCCAAGTCCCATGCACGCTTTGGTTGAGGCTAGGACTAAAGGGCAGACACTGAATAGAAAAAATTACAGTTCGAAACCCCCTTAAATGTTCTTTCTAAATATAATAATAAACGCCGTTACAATTGAACCCCCCCCCCATAAATGGGACGAGATTATGGTCCTCGGATCTATACAAAAATGTTCCTTTTTTTAATTGGCTTCATTTAGCATTATGAACCAACTGTTGAAAAGATATGAACAAAAAAATAACGGCAAATCTACAAAATCAAAAAGTTTTGTTGATATGGCCTGGGGTTATATTTGGCTCTATTAGGGGGGAGGCGACATTGCGACGTCAGTGATTATTATATTGGGAAAGAGCAGTGAATGGGAAATCAAATCGTTTGTTTTTTTCGTCTTATTTCTCCCCTTTAAGTAGCCTTAACCTTTGATTTTAATCGATTACTAAAATAAATAAAAGAAACAAGTTCTTATAACAAAAGTAAAGAGAAGAAATATTTCTTCAGCAGAGTAAAATAAAAGTACAGACATTATAACGAATAATCAAATAAAAGTTGAAAGAAACAACTTAATAAAAATGAAACCAAAAATGAACTTATAATTTACAAAATATAAAACTAATATTCAACTCAAACTCAAAACGAACAGAAATTACTAAATAAATGAACGAGGAAGTCTTCTGTCTTGTACCCCATAATAATAAAAAAAAAAACAGGTATATAAGACAGATTTTTAAGTTAAAAGAAACAGATATTAGACTTTGAACTTAGAATGTACCAAAAATAAAATCGATATTTTAACCAAATTCAAAACGAACAGAAACTACTAGATATATGAAGTGGGAAATATTCCACCTTGCACTCCAATAATAACGCGATTGCAATATACGCTTTACTGAAAGCATTATATAGGTCTGCATTATAAGTGATTTCAAAGCAAGAGAGAAATAAAAAATAGAATATTATTCGACATTTTAAAAACTTTTTTCCATCAAAATAACTTATTCAAAGAAAAGTAAAAAATTCCATTGAACAAAAAAAGGGACAGAAGTAAAGTTAAATAATTTAACAAGTGCAAAACTACCACAAATAATCAGCATAAAATAAGTGAAAATAAGTATAAAATATTAATATTCAGTATAATATTAATATTCACTTATAAAAGTATAATATTCACTTATAAAATAAGATAATTTGCACTTTACTCATACCTAGTAATGCCCTTTACCAAATCATATCCAGTCCTAACCAAGATAAAATCTGAGGTACAGGTCCCTTAAATCCCTGGTTAGTTGCTTTTAAAATGTGTAAACCAATAGGTTGATTAGTACCGTCCTACGTTTAAATTTGCAATTTCAATTCTGAATAATATTTCAACATGCTTTAAAAATTGGCGATGAATAGTAATATTGGTAAAAAGTCCTTGTTAATATTACTAATAAACAATTTCAGTTGGATGAAAAGGAGTATTATTGTTTGCATGGATGGAAATTCTGCGAGACAATAGGATTTTCTTATCGATAAATATAAACATAAAATTTTTTAGATACACTGAAGTACTTCAAGCAAATAGAATAAGAAAAATATTACCTTTTAAAATTCCTGAAAATTAAGTTCCTAGCAGTATTTGCCACCCCAAAGAAATTTCATGGCGGGGCTAATGATGACTTGCCTTACCTTTCCCACCTCTGTGCTTCTAGATATGGGATGTAACATATTAGCTGTATAGAAAAACATTTTAATTAATTTCGACCCCCCCCCCCCCAACCTCTTTCCACATTTATCTGAAGCCTCATGAAATGTAAGCAGTTTTTCCATTAAAATGTGTTTTGTAGGAGTCTACCCTACCCCCACCTAAACAATGATTCACTCCCACCCCACCCCCCATAATGTAGCCTTATTTCATTACAAATAGAGCGAATCAACTTGGTTGAATCCAGTACCGCCACCGCGTGACATTACTTCTTTTGTAACTGGGGAGCCTAAAATATAGTTATTGATGCTTTTAAATCAATTAGCTTCTCGGGGTTTTGAATTGACTGCAAATTCGTCCTCTTCGGGGTAAAGTCGTAATTTTGTGCCCTAAACCACCCGAACTGTCACCCAACCACCACTGCTATTTTGGCGTCTGCCTCCACCCCTGGAAAATTTTCTTCCGGTGCCCTTGCTTACACGCCTTAATTTGAGGACTGTGGGGAGGTTTAAATTTCCAGAGGCCTAACTCATGGACCTTTCAATAATGAAAATAAAATAAATAACAAAAATAAAGAACAAAAAATAAATAAAGAAAAAGTAAAGAACAAATAAAGAACAAAACGGTTCTTTTAAAATATTGATTGGATGTGTTTTGGGGAATGGTAGGCTTGTGGAAGGGGGGCTAGTTGCTTTCCACTCACTTTTGACTCTTAAAAAGGCACTAGATCTTCCGATTCACCATCGAATGAGCCTCATCCGATCTGAAGTTTATACTAGCGTCAGCTCCATAAAAACCTTATATGCCCGGGGCACAAGTTACAATCCTTGCGCCTCGGCTCTGTATGGTTGTGTCCACCCCAAAGCCATCATTATGTTCTCTTTGGACTATTGTGAACAAAATGCATATAACAAATTTTGATCGGATGAGTCTGGGTAAAAGAGGGTGTCAGGTAGGGGAGGGGCTAGTTGCCCTCTAATCATTTTGACTCATAAAAAGGACACTAGAATTTTTGGTTATAATAGTCTTTTACTACTGTTTTAAAAAGTAGAGTTAAGGGAAAGAGTCAAACTTTACCGTAAAGAGCGGGGCGTTGAGGAGGAAAAGCTCCTTTCATATACAGAATAATTTCTGTTCGTTTTCAGTTTTAATGTCGCTCCTTACTTTCAATTAAAAAAGATTTTAAAATTTTTGGTATTTTCACTCAAAAATTAGAAACGACAAAACTAACCTCCCACCTATATTTTGGAAAACAGATTCTGTCCCCCCCCCCTGCCAAAAACTGCATAAACTGGTGCCGCTGATCAGCAGAATATTTCCTATAGCTTAGAACTACATCTAGCCGATAAGGGGGAATGGAATTGTCACAATAACGACATTTATATTTTGGACAATCCTAAATGAGGAATCGAATGGCTCTAGTCTTTATTCGTATTCTGTTTTGAATTTTGAGATCTCAGCGCTTTCCGACGGGTTAATTTAGGGAATTTTTCTCTAAGCAACGATGCCTGTTTTTTTTTCTAGGAATATTTTAACAATTCCTAAAAATATATCACCGGACTCAAAATTATTTTCAGTAGGCTACAAACAAGTATAAGCAAAATAAGCTCACCTCGCATTTATCATAAGAAAAAACTTAGAATATCCATTTTTTTACATTCCTTCACTCCAATCATTAATGCTACTAAATTAAATATCAACCAAACAATTAATAAATTATTTTAAATAATATTTAACCTTATTGATCAAACAAGAGACAATAGACTGAAATTCAGACAAGAAACTGAGCTATAATAAAAATCGAGTCGGCATCCTATGCCTGTTATGACGGGAAAACGCTTCAACAGCGCATGCCTAAAATAATCGCTTTTTTCTCTCTTTTTTGAAACCGTCTTAGTAACAAAGGAGTCTATCTATAAAAAAGAGTTAAAAGTCAATTATTTTCTTTATTTTTAAAAATCAAAGTAAGTAGAAATGAGAGTAAAGAGCGGCATTAAAGCAAAAAGAAATTACGACAAATACCCCCTCAAACTTATCTGTCTTTTTCAAGAACAATCTTATTAACAAAGGAATCTATCTGAAAGATAGAGTGAAAGAATCAATTATTTTTTTATTTTTAGTAACGAAAGCAAAAAATAGCGCTAAAACATAAAACAAACAAATATTATTCCGTATATGAGAGGAGCCTTTTCTTTATGCTAAATAATTGTATGATAAAAATCCAATTTTAATATACAACAATAAAATTGCTTTAGAATTTGACAAGCTGAACTTGGTAACAGCTCCTTTATTGAAATAAAGAAAAAACTAAGGGTCTTTGTGAATTTTAAAGAGTGAATTTAGAGTTTAAAAACAGCAGAAATTACTACGAATGAAAAGATGAAACCTAAAACAAATAGACAATTCAGCGTATAATGAAGCCAAATTTAAAACAAACAGAAATTAACATAAATTCGATTAGGGCCCTCAGAACCCTCAGAACTTTTCTCTCATTTTTTTAACTAGTTTAAACAAAGGAGTCTATCTGAAAGACAGAGTTAAAAAGTTAATAGTTTTCTTTGTTTCTAGAAATAAAATTAAGTTGAAATAAAAGTAAAGAGCAATATTAGATTGAACAAAATTACTCCGTAAGTGAATAGGATTTTCAAGTAAGTAATTTTATGATAAAATCGAATGCTATATGGTATTATAATGTTAATACATAACTTAAAACTTATTTTAAAATTTTAATAATTGATCCGGTATACTTGCAACAATTTTTCTGATAAATTACTTTTTAATTAAAATTTAAAAACGAAATGTCTGTATGAATTTCAAAGAGCAAAACCAGAATTTAAAAAGAGCAGAAATACTATAAATTAAAAAAAGGCACCTGTGTGTTATAGCCACCAAATTCAAGTTCTATCGAGAAGATAAGTTTGGTTAATGCTGATGAAATGAAACAAAATATGATGAAAATATAATAGTTAATTAACAAAATTATAAAAAAGTATAGCTTAGAAATATGCGCCCAGAACGCAGAAATACCACGTTGAGAATCCAGAAACTTTTTATGTGCCAACAAAACTATGACGATTTTAATAGATAGAAACATCGGAAGCGTTGTGGGGGACAAGGATTGATTCGGTTAACGGGATATGCACTAGGTCGCAATAGGCACAATGTACTTAAGGACACAAAATCAGACCCCTTGGAATAATTCCTGAGCGCATATCTGGTAGAAGTTAACCTAGAAATGTTCTATGTAAGGGTGTATCCTGTATTTTTTTTTGGGGGGGGGTGAGGGTGACGAGCGTTTCTTGAAGAGATGAGCGTTAACTCATAAATGCTCTATACTTTGGGGAGGGGGATCTTTTTTAGGGGAGGGGTTAACCTTAGAGTGCTCCATGTAATGGTATATTCAGGATTTTTGTTTGGGGGTGGGGTGGAAGGTATTTTTTTATGGGGATATGGAAATATTTTTAACATATCAAAAATTTATTTAAATGCTTTTAGTTACGTCTTTACGGTTGGGCAAGAACAGGGGGGAGGGGCTTAAACATGATAACTCTTTCCACCCAGGATACGGCCTTGGGTCTAGGAATCAATCTAGAAATGTTCTATGGGATAAAGTTGTCTGCATACACTAATTTAATTGTATAGTAATACACTAATTTTACTAATTTAACTAAATACACTAATTTAATTATATAGTAATACACAAATTTTACTAATTTAATTAAATACACTAATTTAATTATATAGTAATACACTAATTTGACTAATTTAATTAAATACACTAATTTAATTACATAGTAATACACTAATTTTACTAATTTTATTAAATACGCTAATTTTATTATGCAATCAATGAGGGAAGGGATTAGGTTTTCCCTCTCATCCCCACCCAACACATTTTTCCTTATAAGATCTTAGACGTAATTAATTTAGTTTTACAAAATTATGCCCGATATCCTAAATTTGTTGCCCCTATGAAATATCCTGCTTACGTTACTATTCCCACATGCTGATAGAAATATTAGAAGTTCGAAAGACTACTGGGCAACACAGGAGATTTTAAGATAAGTTGGGTAAACTTGAGGGAGGTGTCCTTCTGGATTACCCTCCTAGATATTAGACAATTTATATCTCAATCCAGGAGTGTAGTTTTCTATGGGGGAGGGGAAGGGGCAACGCCGTCTCCTTCCCAGATTCCAGTTTGCCCCTCTAAGCTGAAATTTAGTTTCTTCAAAAATTTTGTCAAAACTAAGGTTACCTTACCATAGAACTTAGATCCGCCTTTGCCTCCGGAGGCACCCAGGGTATCGACAAAGACACGCCAGTCATTCCTCAAATGGGCTGCTGCCATAACGTATACCCAATAGGGTTGTACGGATGTATTCGTGTTGAGAAGGTCCCTCTGGTATGTTTGGCGTAGTGTGTTCTTTGGTTTTCCCCTTCGCCGCGTTCTTGTTGGTTCCCATTGGAGGATGGACTTTGGTGTTCTGTCGTCTTTCATTCTTACAACCTGTCCCAAGCATTTCTATCTTCGGGTCATGATCATGTCGATGACTAGAGGTTGCCCAGTAATTTGGCGTATTGTCTAGTTTGAGACATGTTGTGACCAGTTTATGTTGAGGATTTTTCGCAGACAATCCCTCTCAAAGGCTGGAAGTCTTTTCTCTTGCTGCTGATTTAATTTTCAGCATTCGCTTCCAAACAGCATAACTGAGAGGATATTACTGTTAGACTCGAGATTTTAGCTTGTTTGAGAACTTTTATGAGTGCCAAATCTGTTTAAGCCTGGTGAACAAGCCACTAACTTCTTTACCGAAAACTTAAACAGAAGAGCCTGTTCTACATCCTCGTTGTCACACTTAATGTTGAGGGGGGGATCTCGTGACAGCCATACTTTTAGGCTTTACTCATCTGTACGCAACACTCCATGCTCTCGTATAGGGCCATAAATAGCCTTACGAGTTTTTAAGGGATACCATAGTACTTGAGGATTTTCCAGAGTGTATCTCGATGGACGGAATCCAATACTTTCTCGAAGTCTATGAAAATTAGGTATAGCTTCTGTCTCCACTGGTTCGTCTCTCCTAACATCATTCGTAAAGCAAAAATGCGATCTGCACAGGGACGGTTTGGGCGGAAACTGTGTTGTTCGTCCCTTAAATGCTTGCGATCATTGGCTGGATACGGTGCAGAATTGTGAGGGCAAGAAGTTTTCCCGGAATAGAGAGTAAACTAATTCCTCTCCAGTTGTCGCAGAGCATGCCTTTCATTTATGGTGAACAAAATGGCTATCTCAAAATTCTGATTGGATAAGCTTGCGGAATGAAGGGACATGCAAGGGGGCTTCTTGCCCTCCAATCACTTTTGACTCTTAGAAGAGCACTAGAACTTTCAACTTTAAAGAGAATGGGCCCATTCCGATAACTCCTTCTGTGCAAAGTGCCTTGATGAAAAAAATATATAAATAAATAATACATTGTGTCGGCATTACTTTTTACTTTGCTCGGCTATTGGACAGTTAATACAATTGAATAGCAAGTTCTTATTGTTAAGTTTTTTTGGTAGGGCATGACTTATTTAGAGCAATTGTGGAAAGACACACGAAAAACAAAAGCTAAATTTTGTGGGTTCTCCTCGTCATAATGGATAATTTCCAAGTCTATTCCCTAGCTTAAACATTATTCTGGTTTATACGGGTGGGGGGGGGGGGTTAGCACAATAAAGAAGAGGACTCAAATCGAACTGAAGGAGAAACTTTTACTTCATGTGCGCAAGTTGTTTCTTGTTTTGGATATATTTGATAAATTGACAAACAAGACTGCAAAATACAGACGAAGAAAAAAAAAGAAAGATGAGTGATAAGAAATGCAGAACTAACAATTACAAAAAGAGGGGAGAATAAAGGCGCTCTTGAGACCGCCAGCTATACATGACGTACGAATAAACAAAAGAAAGACAAAAAATTAAGATAAGAAATATGTAAAACCAAAAGAAGATAATTTTCAGCTAGTAGTTTTTTTGCCAAATCGTAATTTTTGTACAAGCAAAGAATAAGGACAGAAAAGACAGATTCGAAAAAAAAACATGTAGTTGTTATGAAAGAACGGTGTAGATCTACTTTATCCATTTTTTTCAACAAATTTTCTTCTTCGATTATTTCTTTCATTCCTTCTTTCCATTGTCAGGTCTGCAGAAGTTTTCGTGCTGTTAATCCCCAGATTCCAAATGAGAGAGAGAGAATACGAGAGAGAGATAGGAAACTTAGATACAGACAAAGCAGAATGTAACCGAAGATGAACTAAAAACATACCAAACAATAATATAGATGATAAAACATGGCGCAGTAAGTTCAGATAAGGGTAATTTAAATATTTTTCAGGTTTTTTTCACTATTTCTTCCATTTACACTTTATACTAGCATCTCTGTATATATTTCCCGTATTTTAAGTCAACAACAGAAGTAAAGAGAGAAAATGAGGCACAGATAGAAAAGAGGCATAGAGAGAATGCAAAAAATAACAAAAAATAAAAAGATGCAAAGCAATATAAATACAAATCAGTCTAGATAAATATGCTTATAGTTGCAACACTATCAATATAAGATAATGATATACAAACAAAATCCCTTTCCTCACCTTTTCCTATGATTAAATGCTGATTGCGCATATTTAAAGCACTTGAAAAATTTACTGAACCAAATCCTTAAATCAAAATAAAAAATTGGCTGTTAAGAAAAATAATCCTTTTTTCAGTAATACAAAACATTATAATTATGACCCGAGTTTTTTTTTTTTTATGTCTGAGTATTTAGTTCACAACTCCTTATCTCTGAAAGCATTAGTAAATTTCGAAACCAAGGATGGCAATTTCATTAGCAGTAATTTTTAAAATTGACCTAATCATTTTAGTAACTTGTTTCAAAAACATATTTGCACAAATTTAGACCTTTTTAACATTTTGTACATTGTATGTGGGGAAAGAGGAAAGAGGAATAAACACAGAAAGAACACATAGACTTGAAAATACAAAACTGGAAAAATACGAAATATGAACAAATAAAAATTGGAACAAACACAATAATAAAGAAGTGTAAGAAATACTAACAACTCGACGCTATGAAACATCTTTATTAGAATGACATGACAATTCATGGATCTAGTTAATTAACGATACTATTGGAAAGTTAGGACTCTTACTGTTCCCACGAAGGAAAAGATTGTGAACACCTTCCATTTTATAAAGTATGTTAAAAATACTAATTACTAATGCCATTCTGCTGTTCCTATACCACGGAGGTAACCGTAAAAAAAAAAAAAAAACTTTACAAATTTAAAAGACACTGAATTAATGGATCTTTTTTCTCTACTGGAGAAAAAGGGCACACTGGGGCCAAAAAGAAAATATATGGGCCAACGAAAACGTTATGAAAGGGCCTAGCGTACGTTGGTCGAACAGACCTCTGACTCTGGCAAGTGCTACATATGACTATCTAATTTTCTCCTTGAGGTTGTGGATTGTGAGGTGTTTTGTACCACGAAGAGGTTTGCCATAAGGAAGGCCAAGATATACCAAAGGCTTTTCTTCAGGAACTACAGTACCATCTATATTTATAGTATTATGCTGTTTTCTGCTTTCTTTAGTATTGCTGCTTTCTTGTAGTATTGCGGCTTTCTTTAGTACGGTACAACAAAAAATGAAACTAGTGTCATAGCCACCACAAATGATGCATTTCACCTGAACGCTATGGCACGACTCCCTTTAATTTTTTCCTTGAGGTTGTGGATTGTGAGGTGTTTTGTACCACGAAGAGGTTTGCCATAAGGAAGGCCAAGATATACCAAAGACTTTTCTTCAGGAACTACAGTACCATCTATATTTATAGTATTATGCTGTTTTCTGCTTTCTTTAGTATTGCTGCTTTCTTGTAGTATTGCTGCTTTCTTTAGTACGGTACAACAAAAAATGAAACTAGTGTCATAGCCACCACAAATGATGCATTTCACCTGAACGCTATGGCACGACTCCCTTTTTGAAGAGCAATGGTCTACCGCACATCTTGAGCATTTAGCTGTTTTAGTACACTTAGAGGCTGTGTGACAGATTGACAGTTATAACACTGAAGGGGTCTCTCTATTGGCTTATAAACTTTGAATTGTATATAGTCGATTTTAATCCCATATTTCAATGCACAATCGAAGTCCCCACTTCGTCCAAAAGACAAAGAAAAGGTCTTAGAGATACCGAAACGCTTAGCACTCATGATATCACAACAGATATCTGGAATAGTTCCCACATCAAATCATCATCAATATAAACAATCCATAAAAACTCTTTTTGATCACTTTATTTTTTTTGTTTTTTTTTTTCTCACGCATGGCTCTAAAAGCTGCAGTTACAGAACACTCATCCTTCATGTGGAGGATTGTCTTATCTTTCTTGTGGATAATTCTCTCTACACCATCATTTTTTAGGTTTTTAATTAACGCACTCTCTTTACCTACATTGACATTTTTTAGTTCGAGGGAGGGGTATTAGATAAGATAACTGGAATTGTTGTTTCTCTCTCTAGCTTTGAAGGCCAAACCAATAGACTAAGCTGGACAGTTTTGGATTCACTTTTTTCAACTAAAAAATCCAATAAACTTTTGCAGTCATATAATCTAGACACAATAGCATTATTAACGTCATTAGATAAATCAGTAACTTCTTTGGGTTCAATTATTACAAAACATGGAATAGACCGATCATCACTCAAACGAGAACAGAGTCAATCATACATATCACCTAGAAATGAGGCTGGTGGATGGCTGCCCCTTACGACCATAAAGTAGGTCAATGTTAAATTAACTTTTGCAAGTATTGATAGCGTCCTTTAGGGCTTCTTTGATAAAGGATTTCACATGTCTCAAGATTTTGTTAGTTAATTTTTACTAGCTAAACCTATAAATACCTTCGAGCAAATGTCGAATTTATGGGCATGTCTTGATAAGTAGGTATAATCTAGTCCCCATGGGTATCCACAGATTTGCTCAAATCCAAAACAAAATGAAAATCAATATAATTAAAGTTGAACGATTTTCACTGTGTACATCCTTCAAACAAGCTTACTGAGCTCCATTATTTGGCAAATTACTTTGGCAATTTTGATGTTTTGTGACAGTTATTTTAAAGATTTAAAAATTTCAGATAAAAACCATAAAACCAGATAAAACCAGGCAGTGAAAACACATCTTCAGAATAAGGAGAAATAGATTTTTTGGCAATTATTGGCAATTTTTCGCATTATTTGCCAATTTTTACATTTTTCGGCAATCATTAGAAAAAATTTTAAATTTCAGATACGACCTTTAGGCATGACAGTGAAAATACACTGTCAAAATGAGGGGAAATAGGGGATTTGACTTTTAGTGAAAAAAAAAACTCCATATGCAGTTTTTTGGCGGTGTCTAGTTAAAGAAAAAAAAATATATGGCTGAAAAACCAGCAGGCTAAAGACAAATGGAACCGAACTGCTGAAGAAAGCCTGGCTTTCCTCTGTAGGTGTAGTTGTCTTTGGGGATCAGTAGATTGTTAATGTTTGGGTTTTTTCGGATGAAATACTTTTATCAAATTTAACTAATTGGTTTCGCTTTCTTCTTTTCATGGTTCAGCGTGACAAGCAATGAGCATAGGCAAATGTTGCTGTTGATACGAGGGTGAATTCGACCGATATAACACTCTCTAAGCACATACGGCCTATATTCCCTTCTTCACACTATGCTTTCCTTCAAACGGTTTGACAGAAGATTTCGTACAGAGGATGGGCAACTTTTTCCACTATTGTCTTCTTTCACTTTAACATTAACAATTTACAGGTATGTCTCTTGACTGCTTTATTTCTGTACTAACATTTCCTCACTTATCAGAATACGCTTCCGTAAATATCTAAAAATTACAAAATTAAATACAGCAAAACAAAAATAATCAAAATAAAACAAATGCATAAAAAAAATCAATAAACACATTTTCCATTTTTCTTTCCATTTTTAAATTCAACTTTAATCACTATTTTCTTTTCATCTTTCCATTGTTTGTTTTTTTTTCATCTCTCCGTTTTTTTCGCCAAAATATAAATATCTCCCATCCTTGTCATACAATTGAATGGACATCTGCTTTCTCTAAGCAACTTCTACTACTACTGCTAACAACTCACCGTATCACCAAGCCACCCCAGGCCAACACAGCTATGCACGCTCCTCCTCCATTCCAATCTATTCAAAGCCTCCCTTCTTACACCCTCCCAGGAAGTTCCCATTTCTTTTAAATCTGTCTTTATGAATCCTACCACATAAGATGCGGACGACCTGCTTTCCATTTACCCCTAGAAGGTTGGATGAAAAAGACAATCTTCGGCAATCTGTTATCCTTCATCCGTACAACGGGACCTAGCCTTTTGAACCTTTCTTTCATTATAGCCCTAGAAAGGGGGATTGAACAACATTTTTCGTACAATCTACTGTTTGAAATACGGCCAGTCAGTCTTGTACCCAGAACGATCCGTTGGCAATTTCTCTGGAAAACATCTAGTAAATCTTCATCAGCTTTTTGGAGCGCCCATACTTCCAAACCATATCTGACCGCTTTCGTTACTGTAGCTTGTAATATTCTAATCTTGGTTTGCAGACTTATCTTCCTATTCTTCTAGACTTTTTTTGACTGTGAAAAAACACCCTGACCCTTTACTATTTTACTTTTACCATCTTCACCGCTTCAACCGTCTTTACTAATAATACCTCCAAGGTAAGTGAAGCTGCTCATCTGATCAATCTTTTCGTTACCCAACGTCACCTTTTCATCTTCGCTTATTCCTAGCCTTGTTGAGTTAGTCTTCTAAAAATTTAATTTTAAACCTATTCTAGCACCCTGAACTCGCAATCATTTTGCTCACACTGTCATCAAGGATACTTAAATCATCAGCATAATCTAAGTCCAGGAGAGTTATCTTCCCCATTGGATTTTATGGTCTCCCATTACCTTTCCTGAGCTCCCTAAGACAAAGTCCTTCAAAATTATCCATACAAAGGGGGATAGAACACAAACTCTCTTAACTCCTGTTTTAATACAAGACCAGCTGCTAGCCTCGTTTCCTACCTTAACCGCAGCGGTGTTATTGTAGTACATAGCACTAATCCCTTTAACGTATTTTTCAGGTATACCATACAAGGATAAGACATTTGCTAAGGCTCTTCTATCAACAGAATCAAACGCTTCCTCATAATCTATAAAACTGAGAACCAAAGGTGTTTGACAAGTCAGGCACTTCTCAATTATTAACCCAAGAGTGAAAATTTGGTCGGCCCATCCTCTACCTTTTCTAAAACCGCACTGTTCTTCTCTTGAAACTTAGTCTACAACATCTCTCAGTTTAAAAAGTATTATATTACTAAGTAATTTGCTACCAGCAGAGACCATACTAATGCCTCAAAAATTACTAGACTCGCTCTTATCACCTTTCTTATACGGCGGTTTAACTTATAGGCAACTATTGAGAGGAGAAACTAGCACTGGTATCGAAGAAAAAAACAAACTTTATCAACTATTTAGCGTTTTTTGCAGCTTTTTTCTTATTAGTGTAATTAGTGTAATTGGCAAAATTAATGTAATTAAAAGCGTCTTATCTGGGTTATAATAATACAATAATCGGATTAACGAAGTTTCGTGACTACTAATGTCTTTGCGTCAGCTGTGCAGTGTCTTGCTACAGCCAGGTTTGATCTATGGGTCCCTTATTACCAAGCTGAGGTCAAACTCATTGCGTCACCTCAGGACTTTGACTTTTCGAAGAAACACAATTGCCAAGTTTGGAAAAACTACCAATAAACATCTAATGATAGATGGCATTGGTTAGTTTTCGACACTAGCACCAAGCATCCACTTTTAAAAGTTGTACATACTCTTTGGTGCCAACACTGACCAAAATGTGCCACTGGCCACTGCCATAAAACACCATAATTTTCAAATAACCGAAACAAAATCTTTCGTAGAATAGACCTGAGATCGGACCCTGGGTAAAAAAATGTCTTCATTTAATATTCTTGGTACTTTAAATAAGACAATTTCGAAGCATTCAGAAAAAAATAAATGAAAACATAAAAACGTTAAACCTGTTTCTAGCCAAAGCAAGGTGTCTGACAGCTCAGGAGAATTGTTCATATAGCCTATATGGTAACCTGCACATAGTAACATGCCAAGGTTACTTTGAATTATCGATCCTGATGCGAATAATTTAGTTACATCTTTGCAATTACACATGCCGGGTGTCTTGTTCAGGATATCTCATATTCAAGTTCAAAACGACATCTATATAATACAATACAGAATCTTTTAATCTAATAACACCGAATTTACTAAATTGTGTATTTTATTCCGACTTTCGAGCTGAGATTACTTTCTAGTTTTCTTATAATTATCTTTTTGAAATCTAATTTTGAGATATTTTTTCAACATGTTGAAATCTTTTCAATATAAGACTTGAGGGGTAACTAAGTACCTCTTTTAATATGCTTCTTGACGACTTGGCACAGCAAATATTCATATTTTAGATATTTTAAACAATTTGCCAATGATATACTGCCTTTTCTATGAAAAGTAAGTCTATAGATCACTCATGTATGCACTTAAATTGTTGAAAGAAAACATTTTGTCAGTCTAGCCTTTGCCCGCCTGCAAATGCACAAAAGGCTGAAGTAAGGACAAAAATTAATGAAATAAATGAGAAAAACAAACAAAATACTGCAAGATTAATCCAAACAACAGTCGTACATAATTGTAAATGGCAGGAAATAATACAAAGAATTTAGAATAAGGTCGAAAATCAAATAAGAAGAGAAGACGAAGGCGACAGAAAAAAAGAAGAAAGGAGCTACACTTATACAGCCTCAGACATCCAAACTACAAAAAGTATATGAACCTCAAAACAAAGACACTGCCAGGAATCCCCCTCTCAAAAAAGAAACAAAACAACTTAACCAGCTAAAAACAATTTTTGTAAGCATTTATATACAATTGTACGATATATTAGTATTTATTATTAGATAAATAGTGTACTTAAAAACATAAATGAAATCTATAAGTAAGTAAATAAATAACATATGTAAATATATATATAAAAAAATAGTGTCATAAATAAACGTGGGACTTTTTGTCGCTAAAATCAAGAGATTATGATTTGCTGAAAATAAATCATTGGGAAATTTAAGAATGCATCCTAAGCGTGAGACAAAAGAAGACTAGCATTAAACATTGTAGCTAGAAGCTAGAATTATTAAGTTTTCAAACAGTCGTTCCTTCAGAAAAATCTTTTGATATCACCCCCACCCACCCTACCTTTTACGCGTAAATAGGAGTAATAAAATAAGATAACCACAGTAAACTGTTAGAAATATTCCCATGAAATTAACCTTGCTTCATGTCTGATAATGTTACATTGACTTTAAATCTGTTTTTCATTTATTTGTGTAAAAAGCTATAAACTAAAATATTGTTGATGCCGAAGATATACCGTACCTCTGTTTTTTTAGTTTTTTTTTCTGGCGAATCATAGCCTGCATAATGTAACTTTGAAACGCAGATGAAAACCAGGCGGATGAAACAGCCTGGTGCATACGATACGTTAAATAGTCGCTTTTCAATAAACGTAATTACGTGAAAGTGAACGCCATCTATCAAATTTTTCTAACCATATATGAAAACGCCAAAATACACATTTTTTTCGTGCAACAAATTTGACCTAAAACTTAAAATCAAGAAACGAAACTTAAATATTAAAACTTTCAAGTTCTAATGTTAAATTTCAAAAATTCAAATGTTTAAACGTTCAAATCGTCCAATAATTTAACTATTAATTTTGTCAAGCTTTGTGTCTATTTTATTCTAGGGCTAAAAACGCGCTGATAAGTTTACCTTTATTTATCGTTTCAGAAACAAGACCTAGCACCCCACTTCCTGAAACTCGCGCCCAATTGCTGATCCTCTTATCATCTCTGCTTTAAACCTGAAGCACAAGGAAAGTTTTCTAGCTTGTGTTCCAACGAAAGACTGGAAACGTATCAGCACTGACTTTTCTTTGGAACTTGCAAAACGTCAGAAGGAACTCTTGGGTTTGGCTTGGGTTTAGGGTTTGCGTTTAGGTTTTGGTTTAGGGAATTCTGAACTAGTTGCTGATACTACCACCAGCCAATATAATGCAGGGGGTACTACATTTGGTTAGAAAAAAGACTTGTACTTCTAATTTGGCCAAAATCAGCGATGAATGCTATGATCTACCGGCCCTATTTTTCTCGGAAGACAGTGACGGCAATGATTCTGATAATTTACATTATATAATTTATATTATATTGCAGGTTATATAATTTACAGTGTCGTTGTTTGAGTTCAATAAAATTTAATTGTCAAAAAATCTGTTGTTCCTTTTTTGCTATGGCTTTTTTTTCCTTTTTTTTTGCTTCGTACGTTTTTACTTCCTCTCATATCTGTCCTACGATACTTACCCTTTTAATTTTTTTTACTTGTACTTATTTCACCGTTTCAGAAAAAAAGTCAAGTTTGTGTTATTACCTTGCTATTTCGCTTTGATATGCTTATAGGCCCACGTCACGGTTGTTCACCCGACTGTCGAATGGTCTCTACGCCACGTACTAATAAGGTATTATTTCAGAAAAAATGTTCATCAGGTACCAACGCTATTAATATACCTAGGAGCTGACAAAGTTTGACTAAAAATTACTTTTGAAAAAAAGCAGATCGCTTTTTACAGTGCGTGTGGGGAGACGTTGTATGTCTCACATAGGAATGTCACATAGGGGGATTCCTCAATGTTTTCAGCCTAGAGGTAAGAAAATTATACAATTTAAACTGCAATATCATCCAAATCAGTCAAAATTAACCAGCGAGTCAACAAAATCGATTAGTAGTATAATTTGGCTTCCCCCCTCCCGCATTTTGGCTCGTGACACCTCTGGTTTAATATGCTTTAAGAGAATTATAAGGCCCAGTGTTAGCATATACTGAGCTTAATTCTTTAATGAACAAAGACAGGTGAAATTGAACTTGTTTAATTAGGCTTGTTGAGCTACGCAAGCACACATCGTCGCTAAGGTCGTATCTAGGGGATACTTTGTAGGTTTTAACCCCCCCCCCCATCCGAAATTGCCCTCTGACTCATAAAAAAGTAACAAAAGTGCTATATAAATAATTTTTTATTCATTTTGCAAAGTTTCCCCCCCCCTTTCTCCTGGAAAAAATCCTGATTGACACTGTAATGCTGAAAGGTCATATCAGACATTTTCAAACGTCTAAATCAATTGCCAAAAATAGTTTGCTAACCGGTTCTCAAAGGGAAACAATACAATAATTCAAACTAAAAGGATCGAAGTGTGATTAAAGACATTTCCCTGCTGACCTTTCCATCGAATGCAGCTCAGTAAACGTTTTTTGGCAATTATTTAAAAATTTTCAAAATGTCAGATATGACCCTTAGGCATGAAAGCGAAAACGTATCTTCCAAATAAGAGCAAATAGATTTTTTGGGCATTAATAAAAATAATAATAATTTATTTATATCCTCTATAACAAGAATTATAAAAATCCTGAAAAGAGGAGCAAAGGGGAAAGAGGAAAAAATATAGAAAAAACACACAGACTGGAAAATACAATGCTAGAAAAATACGAAAAATAAACCAAAAAAATGGAAAAAACACAATCATAAAAAGGGTAAGAAATACTAACAATTTAACACTGTAAAACATCTTTATTAGAAGGACATGATAATTGTTGGACCTAGTTAATTAACGATACTGTTGGAAAGTTAGGAATCTTACTGTTCCTGTGAAGGGAACGGTTGTGAATACTTTCCATTTTATAAAGTATATTAAAAATACTAAACACTAATGAAAATCTACTGCTCCTATACCACGGAGGTAATCGTAAAAAAACTTAAAAAATCCAAAAGACACCAAATTAATGGATCTTTTTTCTCGACTGGAGATAAAGGGCCACACTCGGGCCTAAAAGAAAATATGTGGGTTAACGAAAGCGTTATAAAGAGGGCCTAGTGTACGTTGGTCAAACTGACCTCTAACTCTGGCAAGTGCTACATATGACTTTCTAATTTTTTCCTTGAGGTTATGAATTATGAGGTGTTTTGCACCACGAAGAGGTATGCCATAAGGAAGGCCAAGATATACCAAAGACTTTTCTAAGGAACTACAGTCCCATCTATATTAATAGACAGAGGACTTCTAATCTATCGGTTAATAAAAACAATTAAAAACTTAATTTTGGACAGAGCAATTGTTAACCCTATGGATTTTAAATTCCTGGAAATTGTGGTCACAGCTTCTTGCATCTCCGATAATTTCTCACTTAATGATAGAAGGTCATCACCGTGTGAAAAATATTAAACATGAAATATTAGTTCGTCCAGGGGTGTAAGCAGAAACATTGAACAAAGAGATAGAAATACATAGAAGACATTTAAAACGAGGGTTTAAACTTTAGGCAATAAAACCTTAACTATTCACTATTTCTGTTCAAAAATAGTGTTTTAATAACCGTTATCAACTTCGACGAAATCTCAAAAAGTTACTCATCAAATTTTCGCTTTTTATGACAATATAGCACATGTTTTTCATTTTTAAAGTTCAATATATTCTTCTTAAATTACAGAATTCACAATTTTATAAAAAAAAAGTCGAATTTTCACTTTTTACTCCCGCCATATCTATTTATCACACAGTCAATGTCTACTTCATTATTTTGGTGAACATTTATAATGGCTAGTGCTGTCAGTCTAGAATCCAGTTAGTTTAGAGCTCTTGGTTAGTATATCCTCTTCTATTCATCCTAAAACATATCCAGACCTATTCATATATACATTCAGAAAAATATGAACTTTAATGCAGATGCATGTAGATATGTGCTTTAAACTAAGTATGCGATTCGAAATACTCTTGAAAATAAATAAATAATTATATGTTTGTTATTTTTGTATTTGATAGGCATAGATCGGCGATTTAAATTCTCAGGGATTCAAGCTGTGGTATATAATTAGTTAAGCATGTTTTAAAGTTCGGAATTTGTAGATATTTAATTCGAACAGTTAAACCTCGATATGTCTGTTGAGCATAAAAACAAAAATTTGATATTCGGCTAAAATTTAGCACTAAGTAAAAAAAAAAAATTGTCCTGAATGTTTTGTGACTGGTTGGTATTGTAAAGGTGATAAATTCTGAAGTAATATTATAGTTGCATTCCTTTTCCGCGGTGAACTCAAGTGGTGACTTTCCACTTTTTTTTCATTATTTCATTAGTAGACCTTAATGTTTGAAAAGAAAATCAATACCATTCCACTTTTAAACTAGGAGTTCAGAGACCCATTCATACCGGCTAGAAAAAAAAAATTAAACGCATAGTTATTTGCATTCTTTTATATTTTTTTAAACCTATTTTTCTTAAATGATTACTCGGACCTTCAAAAGAGTCTTCCGAATCATAGACTTAGTTTTAAGTGCATACTTGTACACACCTTTGTTGATGTTCAGTTATTTCTAAAGAGTTTGGACTTTACTTTAATGTTTTGAAATAAACAAAGCGGTTGTAATTCATATAACGCAGAGCTTTAATTAGATGAAAATAGGCAGTAAAGTGGCCACTATTTACTAATCAAAATCGAAATGTAAACTTATAATATCTTTGCACTTCTCATGGATTTACCTTCTACTATATATATCCCCCAAAAAACAGCAATGTTGTAAAAACCAACCTGTTTCGCAAAAAAAGTAAACCCAAAATTTATGACAGCCAAATAAGTAATGAAATTCGAATGATTTGCGGATGAAGGAAGACTGATTGCCGAAGATTGTCCTTTTTGGCCAATCGTCTGGGGCTACACGGTAAGCAGGTCGTCCTCGTCTGGGTTGGGAGGATATCATAAATAATGATTTAAAGGAAATGGGTACTTCCTAGGAAGGTGTAAAGAGTGAGGCCTTGAATAGATTAGGTTGGACGAGGAGCGTGCGTAGCTGTGTTGGCCTCAGGCGACTTGGTGCTGCAGTGAGTCATTAGTAGTAGTAGTAGTAGTATATCAATTTCTTCACCTTTGTGCAGTAGAAAGACTTAAAAACAAATCTTTGTCAGTATAAGGAAGTTTAAATATTGAATTTTTCAGCCCTGTTGTGACAACACAATCCTGAAACATTATTTCAACATCTTAAACAAGCTATGATTTTAAGTTAACCCTTCTTTTCAATATGAAATGAAGATTTTTCACCTCCCAATTGGCTTTTGTGGTAATACGAACAGATTCTCGTGATAAATCTAAATTAAATTAAATGTTTTAGGTAGTATTCGTCGTCAGTAAAACATAACAGACACCACACAAAGTAACAGAAACTTTGTTTTGAACTTTGTTTGGAAAAAGGCACAGTCTTAACAACTCTAGTATTAAAACTTGTTTGGAACTTGTTTGCGAACTAGTATTGTATTTGTTTTGAACTTATTTGGAAAAAGACACAGTCTTAACAACCCTAGCATTAAGAACCAATTACAAAAATAACTTTAAAGTGTTACAATGTCCCAACCCCAACGGGAGCAAGCGGTCTAAGCCCTAGCTCCAAATCTGTAACTACGTTAGGAGGAAACGCGCCCCTTGTGCCCCCACCTGGATCCGCCCCTTCCTGAGATTTTGTTTAACAGCGCTATCTATATCTCAAATTACATGAAGAAAAGAGTCAATAGACTCAGTGCTCACGATGTCTGGAAAGGAATCAGAAAATAATAAAAATCTTAGAATATAAAGAGATCTATAAGCGAATTACTTTTAACTAAAATTAAAAGTCAAAAAGACCACTGAGGAGGCAGAGAAAAAAAGAGCAAGGGACTAATCCGACTATCGCAAGCCTACTGTTACTCTTTAAATTACCTTGCGTGAACTTTCTCATTCCAAGCATGGAATGCATGCATGGACTGAACGGCACTAACATGAAGAGTGTTCGAGAGTCATAATTGACAATAAAATTTTACTTTTCAGCTTCTTTTTGAGTTGAAAGCAAAAAGTTATACTAACTTTAAAACTTAAATGAAAAATAACAAAATACTATTTTTCAACTGACAACAAAACATAATGACTTCGTTTAATAATAAAAACAAGTAATAGGGTGAAACGAGTTTTGATCATTAATCTTCTTGAGCTTGAACTTCTGTTTTCTTCCATTTTTTTTGCCTTTGACATAAATTCTTCATGTATGTCCCAGGATGCATGCAATTGTATATATTCGCTTTGATTATTTTATTTTTCTTTTATTTAAAATTTTCTCCTTTTTTTATCTAGTTTTTATATATATATATATATATATATATATATATAAACATTTATTTGCTTATTTCGCCTTGTAAAATGAGCCATAATGGTCAGTAATTGTAAGTAGCATCTGAAATACTTACTTTATTAGTATGACTGATGCACTTCAAAGAGCGCCGAGCGGATAAAAGTTAAAAAGGAAGAAAATCTATTAGACAAAATGGACAGCAAAGTGAGCTAAACATATTTTTGTAAAAAAAATCCAAAAATAAAGATGGTCTTTCTTTCGAAGGAGTGATTAATCCACCACTAAAAGACAAACATACCACTCGGTTTTCTATTCAATGCTCTTTCTAAATACTATAATTTCTATAATCACAAGAGTGTCCTATCCTAATTATGAAACCTCTTTTTTTATTTATGAAATTTGGCATTATCTAGATGAAAAGCAAGTAAAAAATAATGAAAACTAAGAAAAAGGAGTCAAATAATAAAGCAGTCTTTGGCACAAAGCATAAGGCTATACGCCTTCACTATTGGGGGAGAGGGTGGGACACAAAATGTACCATTTTGATAAAACGGTTGGTTCTTTGAATTTTAGATTTACTTTTTAGCCAACAAATTAATCTCCTCTTCGAAAAACTATCGAAAAGAATTTTAACTTTGGTTGATACCACAACAAGCATGCAATTGATTAAAGTGATTTTAAATGTATCAAGGGATATCAGCATCAATTGTAACACCAAAGAAACCTCCCTAAAACCAAAACTAGATTTGAATTTCTTTATCTGTCAATATGACAAACAATTTGCAGTTTAATTTAATTCTCTTTCGAAACAGCGGGCTTGTGCTCTGTAAAGCTTTAAAATCATATTGACATTTTGTCGTTGTTCGACAATAGAAAAAAGACAAAAATTCTTTCTCGTATATTTTCCTTGTCAACAGAGAAATTGTAAATTCCAGCAGTAAATTCAATCTGGAAGTTAAATTAATACCAATAATTTTCAAAAATGATGGCTTGTCTGTGCTTAAGAAAAGTAAGAAGCATTAAAAGCAGTAAATTAAATAGATGATAGAGCTCCGTTTTCACGAACAGGGTTTCAAGGGGGTTTGACAAAATGACTTTCAGGCTCTTAGCGCTAAACTTAGTAAATATTTAAAGTATATCCATCTCAGGGTTCTAATCATGTCGAACATGGGCTCTTCAAAATCAGAAGCGCTAAAATAACATGATTGAGTGCGGATTCTGATAGACATTATCACAATTACTGAAAACAGTAGCGTAAACAGCCCTTGTCCTACCCTGTGTTGAGTATGGGGTGGCATGATTATGAGGTCTATCAGTATTAAAGTGTGATATTAGAAAATTAGGCATAATAAGCGTGCTCGATAGGCTGTTCCGAGTCAACAAAAAGAAAGAACAAATGATACACTAACTTATAACAGAACACCTGAGACATCTATTTTTATGAATCATAGATAGCACTAAATCTAAATTCCTCTGCCCGCCTATTGTATTTAATTCAAAATTAGTCCTCAATCGAATCTCTGTGAGAAAGCTAGTGAACCCTGTATTGTATAAGATTTACGTGTTGGATAAAAGAAGTCTTTTTCACTCTCATGATAAAGTGAATAATAATTTATAGTTTGTGCTGTTTTTGTTGTTACATACTATTGAACAACCTATTTCGAAAAGAATTCAGAACCATGAATCAACTCACTTTCCTTTGTTGCTTGTTTGCAGGTAATTATTCTTTTTGTGAACAACAATTTTTGGCTTTGGTAATTTTAGGGTTATTGTCACTAATTTGGGTAAAATTCTAGTTAATTGACTTCTTGCTATCTCGGAAAGGGTTTAGGTTAGGAAAATTAAACTTTCAGGGATGGGTGTACAGGCTAAAGTATGTCCCGGGAAGGTATTTTAAAGTACCCACCTCCACTCCTTCTCCCTCTAGAGGGCCCTGACATTTGCCTACATGACAGGTCTATACCTATTGAAATTTTGACAAAACAGCATTTTACCCTAGTTTTCAGTTACTAGTTGCTTTTTCTCTGCCTTTAGTTCTGAAAATGCAATTTCTGTTATTTGAGTAGAATTTTGAGCCATATCATTTTTTTTTTCAAAATTTAGGAAATGTATTTGCGTATATTTAAAACCTTAGAAAATGGAATTGAGCAAAGTTATGAAGCTAAAAACAATCTTGTTATACTTCAATTAAGCAGAAGATTTATTTTGCAAGGTTTCACTTTTATAACACACATATTTTTAAAGGTCATCAAAGGTCAGGGCCCTCTAGATGGAGAAGGAGTGGAGGTAGTTGCTTCAAAATACCTTCCCAGGACATAATTTAGTCTGTAGATTCATCCCTGAAAGTTTCATTTTTCTAACCTAAACCCTTTCTGAGATAGCAAGAAGTCAATTAACTAGAATTTTACCAATTTCTGTAATGTAATTTCTGAATAATTTCTATATTCCTATGAAATAAACTTATCCATATGTCCATGGTCTCTAGTTTTGTCTGTCTTGCTTTGGTAACTTTTATGTTCATAAAGAAACCTTTTGTCTGACCCTGTAATCCCACTAACATCCTTTTTTTTAATTATCCCAATATTCATACCTTTCAATAATGAAGCCAAGATTTATGAATGACATTTATTTTTTCTTGATTACAAGTTCACATTTGTACTATGGAGGCAGAAAATTGAAACTGCAAGATATTGATTTGAAAAACTTTTATCAACACTTAATTTTTCTCTACTTTTGCCTATGAATACTACGTCTTTAAATCTTTGCTGAATTTATCTTACTGATAGGAAAGGGGCTGTTTTTTTTTTTTTTAATTGTAAATCTTAGTGATTGGCCAATCACAAATTTTATGTTTGAAACTTGAACATTGTTCAACTTGAGAAATTACACGTGATATATAATTGGCACTATAGTTGTACATAGTTTGGGAGCCTGGGCATTGAACATTAATTCTGATATTTATCATAAAAAAATTGAATTCAGAAATTAATCAAGCAAAAGATGAAAAACAATTTGCAACTATAACATAAAAACCGAATCAGGAGGGAGGGGGTTGCTCTGGATGGGTTTCAGAACATGATAGGGGTATTTTTAAGCTTGTTTTATAATTTTTCCCAGGGAGGGGTTCTATGTAATGGTATAACTCAAAGAGTGGATTTTCTAAATTGAATAATTGTTGTTCAGTACTTTTGAACTAGATAACTTCGAAGACCACACTGCTTTTCCATGACGAAAGTAAAACAGTTCAAAATCAGATTTTGTATCTGTTCACTGTCAATAAAAAGGTTTCATCCCTATTTTGAACTGTTTTACTTAAGTACTTTTGAAGATAGTGTTGTAAGACACATTGTCCCTCCATAAAAAAGAGTACACTTTTAAAAAAGAGCACCCGAGAGTGGGGTTCCTCCCGAGGGCTTATCAGGCAAGCCTCCCCATCTCCTACCGATTCACATCTATGGATGTCTTCAGTAGGTGGGTTCTCTATCCAGAGTCTGAAAATATAAAAGAGTACACATTAAAGAAATTAATATCGGGAGTGGGGCTTATAAGGCTAATGAAAATGTCGAATGAAACAAAACAGATCTTTTGGAAGGACAACATCTTCCCTTCTTCAGTGCTACAAGAGCATTGACTGTTCTTCTATAGTGCTGAAAAGGGAAAAAGTACTTTTGGCTACTTGCATGCTATTCAGTAGTTTTCATGCTATGATCAACAGGGTAATTTGAGTTTCACACCAATGTAGCTGCTCCAGGCATCTGGAAAAAAAGTTGATGGAGCACTTTGAGTTTGTGAATTTGTTTTTAGCGAACCATGAAAAAACCACAGATAAAAATTTGAACACAATTGTCGCTTAATACTTCATGCTTTGTTGTTTCGATGTTTTGACTATTATATTAATTAATTATTATTAAGTTGATATTGATTAATATTAATCGACTTGGAAAAAGATTTAGACTAGTATATTACTCACATTTCTTAATTAAAAAAATTCGCTAAATAAGATTCAATTCCTGGTGTATAGTGCCTATTCCAGCTCATGACGAGGGATATTTTCTAAGACAACACTCCAGATATCGGAAGACAGAGTAATGACAGTGGTCAAATATGGCTCTGTAACGTGGGAGATTCAAAAGCCCAAGGAAAATTTGTGAATTTTTTTCTAAGGGGTTCTTGTTAGACTGATAGTATTCCAAATAGCAAGCGGTAAGAACAATTATTATTCGATCCCACTCTCTAGCGGGGTGGTCAGATGGGGCGAATCTGCACCATTCCAGTGCTTTTTTAAGGCGGTTGCGTATTGAACTTTTTAAATCGTGCATTTTTTAGGGGGGGGGGGTCTCGTTTTACATGCAGGATGCTAGATTGCCAAATATACGTATTTCTGGCCATCCATCTGAGGATATTGCGAAGTAGGTCGCCCCTGAATGGGATGGAAACAAAATAAGAAAGGATTTAAAGAAGAGGGTAAGTCTATTTGGGGGGGGGTGTTAAAGAGTAAATGAGGCACATTGTGTTGGCCTATGGCCCTTACCGAGAAGTGGGTAATGGATTCACTTTCCAAGTGGAGCAATTTTTGCGACAATGTGTGAATGTGGAAAGTACAGATTCTTTCCGAAGACCGAATTCATCGGTCTAAAAGGGTCCTACGTTTAAGTAGGGGATTTGATGACGTTATATTTTAGGACACTATTATTGGTTCCTCCAGAGGGCTTATCAGGCAAGCCTCCCCATCTCCTACCGATTCACATCTATGGATGTCTCAAATAGGCGGGTTCTCTAGCCAGAGTCTGAAACTATAGGGAAAATATTGTCAAAAATTGACTTCACGTGACAATCCAATTGCAGAACTTGATTTAGCTTTTTTTGTTATTGTGGATTTGACAATTTTGTTTTCGGGAAACAATCTCGGGAAAGTTTTAAGACTCAGCGTTCCTGTCTTGTCAGCTAATAGTCTTATACACAAAGAGTCGATTAGCGAATTCTCCAAAGGGGACTAGCCATAATCAAGAGCTAAATCTATGATTTGACTATGAAATTTATTAAATTTTAAAGCCGGCAGCACTACAAGGAACTCCCAAAGCTACCGCATTGCACATTATGACATTTCCTTTGAGCTGATTTTTAGTGTTTTCCCGGCGCGTATGCTAGAACATTTTTAGGGACTTCCCTTTCCTCAACTTAAAAAAGATTGTTCTGTTTAATAAAAAAAAAACAACAGAATTAACTTTCTAATGATGTCAGTTTCATTAAAACTGATAATATCTGGCAGAAAATGAGAAAAGTGGAATTGACGAGGAACACGACAGGAATACAATTGGGTATTGTAGGATTTTTCGTCGTTAGTGTCCTAAAATGTGGATTATTCACTGTCTTATTTACTCTCTTGTTGCCCTCTGATTTTTACTTTCTTTGTGTGCAATTAAATCATAATGATAATTATCTGAAAATAGTTGTTATTAATTCACAATAAAATCTGTATTTGGATGTTATTGATTTAATCATTCACTCTTTTCACGACTCCATTTTTTTGCCAATTTGTATTTTATGTTAACAATCCGATGGGTTAGAGGATTATCAGTCCAATCCGGATTATAAGGATTATCTTTTCTTTTGAAAATCTGAATCCTGGAGTTAAAAGGCTTAACTGTCTCTTGCGGCAAGAAAACGAAATAAAGCAAATTGTCATTAAAAAAAAACGAGAAACGAAATGTAGCTTCTTTAAATATATATTTGAAAATTAGGAAACGGATTCAACAAATAAATACCATAGCTTCTTTAGTATCCACATACCTTTTCACTAAAAAAAAACAAAAAAAAAAACAACGACGCGTTGGTGATAATTGTCGCCATCCTAAAACTTCCTTAAGCATTTCGGTTGCTATTCGTCCCTACTGGAGAGAAACTGAATCAGTACTCTTGTAGGGGGTTGGGGGGCCAAGAAGCTGTAGAAGGAGGTAATCAAAATAAACAATATTCTTTGGGGCTGCCCGGATTTTTTTTTGTTTTTGTCAAGATTCAAATAGGGCCATTGCTCGTTTTCCAATTTTTGTGTCTCCGTGGCTCCGAGAGGGATTGAACTTCCTCCTCCCCACCTACTGGGAGCCCAGAATTATTGAAGCCAATTGCAGCCATACCAAGATTAGGAGGTAAGCTTGTTGCTATAAGAGGGAATTGCAATAGAAAATAGCAATTAGTTAGTATTTTGGGCTTGCTAAAGGACCGTAATAAGGAAAAAACTAATTCAACGTTCTAACTTCCACTGAAATAGTGCATACGGATTAAAGAAACACATTGGTCAGGGTTGCCACCACGTTCAGTTCTTAAATGGCCACAACTGCCGAAATTGCTTACTAAACAGAGGTATTCGGTGTTACAGCTAAAAAATGGACTGTAACAGTGCTAAAAGAGCATTTTTGTGCCACAGGTGGCAACCCTGAGTACGTGCTACAGTGCTACACATAATGTAATTCCAAAATAGCAATTTCGTGCTACAGATGGCAACCCTGACATTGCCACCACTAGGAGTAGTAGAAGGGGCTAGGTAAAATAGGTTTAAGTATGGACTGTTATCATTTTCCAATTTTTATATATCTCGTGTCTTCTTGGCTCCCAGCAGGGATTGCCCTCCTTTCCCCCACCTGCCAATCCATCAATTTGATTTAACCATTTCTTTATTCACTTAAACGAAAATCCGTCGTTGATTATTAAAATGGTTGCTGTTGAGATTGAATGCAATAGCTGGAAGGTATAGTTTATCTGGTCTATCCCACCTAATGATATACCTACAAAATACTGAATGGCGCCTTTCGCTGGCAGCTGTGTCTATTTTGTTACCATTGAAGGTCACCAAAGCAAAAAGTTTACTGTAGTTAAATTACAAAATTATTTCTGCTTAGCAAGAAGGTGTAGGCTTCAAGATATATATTCTCGCTCCTCCCATGGGTGAAGTCACAATTATTGATAGTATTGTATACGTAACAGCAATTCTTGTTTTCTTCTAATTTAATTGGCTTTTATTTTTAAATGTTATTATTCTTTCCCTGGTGTAGCGGATAGTTTTCCCCTGCTGCATCCCACCCCCTTCGGAAATGTATCTCCAGTCAGTGTATATGTATTATTTTTATAATATAAGCTTGGCTTAACAAGGCAAGAGAATAAGCTGATAACAAGGTCATGAACTAATGGTGTTCAAGGGGTCTGGTGACTTCCTTTTTTCACCAGAATTTTAACCCTAATTTAAGTATTCAGGCCCTTCCATGGGCCAAGATAATTACTGACAGTGCGAGAAGTGTGCCGACGCTTTCTAATTTTCCTCTAATTGAAGTGGATTTCCCTTTAGATGCTATTGCCCTTGTTTCTCTGGTGCAATGGAAGTTTTTTTCCTGCTGCACCCTGTGCTCCTCCTTTTTGGAGATTTAAAATGAGAGTTTTAAACAAGATCCTTCTAGATATCAAATTTAAGTAAGATCTGATCACCCGTTCGTAAGTTACAAATACCTCATTTTTTCTAATTTTTACGAATTACCCCCCCAATTCCACCAAAGAGAAAGGATCCGATTATGTCAGTCACCTATCTTGGACTTGTGCTTATTCTTTCCACCAAGTTTCATCCCGATCCCTCCACTCTAAGCGTTTTCCAAGATTTTAGGCCTCCCCCCAGTGTCACCGGATCCGGTAAGAGCTCTGAGACATGATATCCTTCCCGAAATCAAATTTCATTAAGATCCGATCACTCCTTCGTAAGTTAAAAATACCTCATTTTTTCTAATTTTTTAGAATTGACCCTAACCCCCCCCCCCCCCAACTCCCCCAAAGAAAGCGGATCCGTTCCGGCTAGGTCAATCACATATCTAGGACTTGTGTTTATTTTTCCCACCAAGTTTCATCTCGATCCCTCCACTCTAAGGGTTTTCCAAGATTTTAGCCCCCCCCCCAACTTCCCCCAATGTCATCTGATCTGATTGGGATTTAAAAAAAGAACTGTGAGGCACGATATCCTTCCAAAATTCAAATTTCATCAAGATCCAATCACTCCTTGGTAAGTTAAAAAACCTCATTTTTTCTAATTTTTCAGAATTAACCCTCCCCCCTCCAACCCCCCCCCCCCAACAGAGCAGATCCGTTCCGGTTATTCAATCACGTATCTAAGACTTCTGCTTATTTTTCCAACCAAGTTTCATCGCGATCCCTCCACTCTAAGCGTTTTCCAAGATTTTAGGCTCCCCCCTCCAATCCCTCCAGTGTCATCGGATCTGGTCGGGATTTGGAATAAGAGCTCTGCGACACAATATCATTCCAAACATCAAATTTCATTAAGATCCCATCACCCCTTCATAAGTTAAAAATACTTGATTTTTTCTATTTTTTCCGAATTAACCGGCCCCCACTCCCCCCCAGATGGTCAATTCATGAAAACGACTATTTATAATTTAATCTGGTCCGGTCCCTAATACGTCTGCCAAATTTCATCGTCCTAGCTTACCTGGAAGTGCCTGAAGTAACAAAACCGGGACCGACAGAATTTGCGATCCTATATGTCACTTGGTTAATACCAAGTGCCATAAAAACCATATATCCCCCCGGCCCTGGGGGATTTTGCTGACCTTTGAACTATTCTTAACAAAATGGCTATATCAAATTTTTTATCGGATACATTTGGAAAAAAGGGGCATGGGGGGCTCTAGTTCCCCTCTTATGTATTTTGACTCCCAAAAACTAAACTAGAACTTTCAATTTCCAATCAAATTAGCACTCTCTGAAGTTTATATGAGCATCCCTTCCATAAGAACCATATATGCCCCCAAGACATAACTTACAACGCCTGCCCCCGGTCATGGGGGGGGGGGTTGTTTTGACCTCGGAGTTTTGTTATATGATCTTTAGACAATTCTGAAAAAATGGATATCTCACAGTTCTTATCGGATGGGTTTGAGGAAAAGGGACATGGAGGGAGGAGGGGGGCTATTTGCCGTCTTATCTCTTTTGAATCTTAAAGATTTAACTAGGACTTTTAATTTCCAATCAAATGAGCCCTCTCTGAGGTTTATACGAGCATCTCTTCCATAAGAGCCATATATGCCCCCAGGGCATACTTGCAACGCTTGCTCCCGGGCCTTGGGTGTTTGTTTTGACGCAGGGGTTTTGGTATATAATCTTTGACCTATTTTTAACAAAACGACTGTCTCAAAATTTTATCGGATGCATTTGGGAAAGAAGGGTGTTGGGGGGGGGGGCAGTTACCCTCCGATCACTTTTGACTCTTAAAAGGGCACTACAGCTTATCATTTTCAGTCGAATGAGCCCCCTCCGAAGTTTATGCGACGAACCCTTCCATATGAAGCACCTCTGGGGAAAATAATAAAACATTGGTGTCGTAAGGCCTCAGAGGCAATAGCTTTGCCTCTGAATCAGTTGAAAAAATTGCTCCCCCCATAAAAAATATACGGTATTTCCTTTCCATCCCTTCCATAAGAACCATATATGCCCCCAAGGCATAACTTACAACGCCTGCCCCGGCCGTGGGAGGTTGTGTCGACCCCGGAGTTTTTGTTATATGGTCTTTGAACAATTCTTAAAAAATGGCTATCTCAAAGTTCTTATCGGGTCGGTTTGAGGAAAAGGGACGTTGAGGGGGGGGGCTTCCCTTATCTCTTTTGGACCTTAAAGATTAACTAGAACTTTCAATTTCCAATCAAATGAGCCCTCTCTGAAGTTTATACGAGCATCCCTTCCATAAGAACCATATATGCCCCAGGGCATGCTTACAACGCTTCCGGGGGGTTGTATCGACACAGAGGTTTTGTTATATAATCTTCGAACTTTAAACAAAATGACTGCCTAAAAATTTTTATCTGATGCGTTTGGGAATGAAGGGCCTTGGGGGGGGGGGCAGTTGCCCACTGATCACTTTTTACTCTTATAAAGACCCCATCCATATGAAGTACCTCTGGGGAAAACAATAAATAAATAATAAAACATAGGAGTCGTATGGTCTTTACTATACGCTATAGCGTTGCCTCTGAATCAGTTGATAAAATCCCCCCCCCCCGATTATAAAAAATAGACAGTATTTTCTTTCCACCTTTTTTGAATTAACCCGACTGAATACAGAAACAATGCTCTTGCCTAAGTTGATCCATGTTGTATTATCTCATTTTTGAGCTTTGACAACCATTTTAAGAAATCACTAGGTTTTAGTGGTTTTTTGGCTGATTTAGGGATTTTCTTCAATAATCTACTAATTTATGTGCCAATTTAGGGATTGTTTTGTTTAGAAAATATAATAAATCACTAAAAAAAGTGATAAATCACTAGAGGGTGGGAACAACCCTGATATGTACTCTACTGATAATATTTTCTTAATTATAGTGACATATGGAGCTGTTGATATATCCCCTGTGAATCCGTTGGTCAAAGCTGGTGAAGAGATCACATTAATGTGCCGAAGTAGCAAACCTCTTGAGGCGGAAGATTGTGTTTGGACTTTGAATGGCGTAGCCATTCGTGTCCGAGATACATCTCGATACACAAGAAGTGGCGTACTAGAAAGAGGAGAATGTGGCATTAAGGTAAAGTGACTGTTGTCTGAAGTTGTGGTCCAAAGTTCGTTATCTTACTAAAAAGTTTTTATGATTTGTAGGCGAGCAAATAATTGTGGCTTGCGGATAGGAATAGGTATGTTTCCCCTCCCCTAATATCCAAAATCTTCCCCGATACTTGTGTAATATATGGTACCCACTCGACAAGTGAAGTTAGGTTAATCCTAATGAAATATATAAAAACATGATAATACAATACTTTAGTAACAAAACTACAACAAAAAAACTAGAAATAATGAAAACTACAAAATAGAATTATGGTAGCGGGTCGCACAGCACGCATTATATTAAATACCACCTAACTCAACCGAAATACCCTCTCAATATATTTAATATTTAATAAAAGTATTCCTACAACGTATGTTTCAACTGAGCAAGTTTCAAGCGTATTTTTCAACTAATTTTCTTCAAATACTGACAAGTATTAACTGGTTATTGTTTGATCTGTAGATCAAAATTCTTGAGTATGTATCTTTTCTCCCATGTGTGGACACTTAATTCGAAATATCCAATAAAAGGTGCTTAATATTGTCCCCTTTCCCTCAAAAAAGTTCATACACGCCTGAATATCAGTCTAGCTTTTTAGTTGAAAATTCTTGTTGAAATCCTGAGACCTTCTAAGGTAGTCCATGAGGACTTTTGGTTTTGTGTACCAAACATTCAACGCTAGTGGTTTTTTTTTTTTTTTTTTTTTTTTTTTTTTTTTTAACTTGCAGCTTAAAATAAGGCAAATGAAAATAGTTGCAAGAGAGGAAAAAATCATAGTGTAAATTTGCATGGTAAAAAGTTCTGCAGATGGTTTTGCGAATTTTAGTATACAGCAGCGAACCCTCCCCCTCCCCCACCTTAATTATCCCTTAATAATAAGACAAACAAAACTTATACCAAAGAGATTTGCTTCCGCTGTTGCATTGAAAAAAAAAAATAAGAGCAATAAACTATATGTAATTAGTTTATTAGGTATAAATTTTGTTTTTTTTTTATCCATGTCTTTTAGTTTTACTGCTGATGATGAACACTATATATGTTCGAAATATCCAGTTGAAAAATTTTATATGCTGTCAGTTAAAAGGTTTCGTCCCTATTTTGAACTGTTTTACTTTTGGGTAGCAATATACTCTAGGATTCAACCCCGAATTAGATCCGCCCGAATATTCTTTAGGAAAAACACGCAAAAGGTATCATGACATATTATCATGAGTATCAAAAGGTGTATCAAAAGGTATCATGATCATATTATCCATAATCATTCATTGTAATGTAAGCAATTTTCAAAATCTTGTAATTGTTTAGGAGAGCGACTTGGTTCCTGAGGCCGCTTGTCTTTGCGTACACGGCTGATATTTTTGTGATGCAAATCTCCCCCGAAAATCTTCTGATATTTGCATATTAGTGTAGCCTATATAAAATAATACTCAATTCTTTTTTTTTTAACTTGAAGGTGCACTGAACGAACATATTGGGTACTTGTTAAGTAAACGGAACACTCAAGAATTACGCTTAGGTTATATATGAGAAAACCAGTTTCATAGCCACATGACAAGTGACGGATTAGATGGGGGGCCGTATATTTGCATATTAGGGGGTGGCGGTAAAATTTTATTTGTTCTGCATGCAAAATTTGTTAGGCACAATTACTCTACAAATTGTGAAGTAAGAATCGTTTTCTATCTTCACGCTGTCTAAGTTACTTCCCCCCTAATTTGCAAATATATAGCCCAAATTATATATTTCTTATCGATTCTATCACTTGTCTTTGTTTCTATGAAACCGGTTCACAAATCTAACCTAAGCGTAATTCTTGAGTGTGTTTCGTTTAATTAACAAGTGCCAATTATTGAATCAAGGGTATAAAATGCAGTGCTATATATCAGTGGCGTCAATTCAAGAAAATCTAAATGGAGGGGGGGTTATTTTTTCTTCATGGCTTTAAGTGAAAGTACCAAAAAAGGGTATTTCTAATAAAAATACCCCAAAAAGATATGTTCAAAATCTAGTTTGGGCACGTGCCTCTCCCCGATTAATGTCAACCCTAATTTAGATGTCACTACTAGTGACAGTTGTTAACCCTAATGTTTCTGTTTATAACCCTTTTTGGTTGGTTTATTAGTTTGTTGTCATTGTTTTTTCGCTTTTCCTGCGTATGTGGCACTATTTGCAAACTTACTTAGAATTGTTTCTCCAATCCTTTGTGAAGGTCTTATTTATTCTTTTGCAGTCTATTCTATATAATATTGTTTATAAAAATAATTCGGGATATCAGTCTTGCTCTACTCAATTCCGTTTTTTCCTAAGGTTTCTTATGTTTAGAGCTTATAATTACTAACAAAGCCTTATTCGGAAATTCATTGAAAACTGGGATATCATTCAAGAGTTAGAGCTTTCGTATCCTGGCATTAACTTTTGTTTTATTTTATGTAAAAGACATATATTAGATATAAAAAAGAGAAATATACTGTTCGATTCCACGTCAAATGCTCTTCCCGATTCTAATAATCACTATCACTGCAATTGTATCCTAGTCCTCTCCCCTTATATGCAATGGCGTCAATGAATGGATGTTTAGGGAGGGGAAGCAAAATTTATTTTTTCATTAATTAATAATATTTCAATGAAAACAAAATAAAAGGTATTCATTAATGAAAATACCCCCCCCCCCAAAAAAAAAGAAGGAAAATCTCCAAAATATAGGGAGCGCAAGCCCCCTGACGTCCTCCCCGTGTTGACGCACTTACTACTGGGGTCATATAGCTCCTAGACTATGCACACAAGTTTTATAAGTTGCCATTATTTTCTTTGAAGTATGGTTCATCATCTATTGATCTGTTATCCCGAATAAAGCAAATTGGAAAAACAAAATAGATTAGCCTATTTATGTATAGCCTAGAGTTGTATCTGCCCCGACTAGGGCAGGGGAGCTGGAACGGAATTGCAACTGCTGTGATTATTGGATTTGGGAAGGTCATTGAATGGGATTTTGAATTGTATACTTCGTCTGATTTCTACCCTTTGACAAAAGTACCCGATCTTCTTAGGGTGGAAATAGAAATTGTAGTTTTAGCTAATTTTCTGGATAAAGAAGAAAAAGGGTGAAAACGTTCGATCGAATTTTTATCTTTAGCATCTTTAATTATGTTCAAGTCTTCCAACAAGGGAAAGGAGAGATCCCCAGAAGGTTAGACGATTCCTTCAGTAGCCTAAAATTAATTTTAAAGTCGGATATCCGGTAAAATTAGAAATGATTATTTCATATTATTTCGTTTGCCTCAAAATAAGTCAAATTTTTCAAAATAAGTTTTAATCCAGGCTGAAGGGGTGCTTTTTTTCTATACACTATATGAATATTTGAATATTATTGCTGCTATTTTTATTTGAAAGCAGCGCTACTAGCTTTATTGACATTATCTGTTTCCGAGTAATGGGTTCTCTCGGAAGAATTCTCTAAAAATTTAACTGGAAAACCAAAGTAATATGGTTAGACTTGCAAATATTCCAAAAAGAGGAAAAGTCTGATCATGGCTCAAAGCCATCAGTTGATGGCTTTGGCCCAAAGCCAAATGAAAACTTGGCTTAGCAGAAATGCGTTTCATCATTTTTTTTTCTAGCCCAGGGATTCTTGGACGGTTTATCCAGTGACCTTTTTTTTTTACGAAATACAACATGAGATGAATTCTGTATTAATAGGAGTCCAGAGTTACCAAAGGGATACTTCTTGCGTTTTCTGAGTAACCCGTGAATACTTTAGAGTCTAAGAAGGCCATTTAAAAAAGTGGTCTTTTTTGGGGGGGCTTATGTATTATACCGCCTACACTCAACAAGTGAAGTTAGGTTAATCCTAATGAAAAATACCAAAACAGGATGAAAATATAATACTTTAGAACCAAATTTGAACTATATATGTTGGTAACCTACCTCCCCCTCCCTAATGTGCAAATATATAGCCCATGATTCCAATGTATTCTGCCACCCGGCTCTTGTTTTCCACTGAACGTAAGCTAATGTTTCTTAATACAGACAGATAAAACCGGTTTGTTCTTGAGTTTTATACAGCGTAAACTTGAGTGTTGGCGGTATAATACGTAAGTTTCTTTTTTGAATCAAGCAAACGCCTTTCTGTTCAATTATTCCTTTATTAGTTATGAATTTTTCGAACAGTAAAAGTGAATTGTGAAAACAATTAAGTAGAAAAATAAAACGAATAGCAGTGCTGTAACCGGTCAAGCCAAAACATCAGAATTTTTGGGGAGACATACTAAAGGGGGGGTTTCTTTTTTACTCATTTTGGCAGTTGGAAAGTTTTGAAGGCTTTAGAGATACCTTTCTTTGAATGGTTTATCGCCAATTCGCAATACGATTTGATACTTGTCTGTTAAACAGAACATCCTCGAAAAATGAAGTTACATAATCATAATGGAATACTTTAGTTTATATGATAATATAATTTGGGTTATAAATTCTCATATTAGGGGGGGGGGGTAAAGTAACCTAAACCCCAACCCTTCTTGATGTGCAAGTATATAGCCCAAGTTATACAAGTCCAATGAGTTCTACGACAAGTCAATTTTATTAGTAGATATGACACCAGTTTTCTTTGATGTTATAATTAGAAAATTATACGTAATGCTTGAGAATGTTCTGTTTAACAGACAAGTACCTGAGATTTTATTAATACCGAGACCTGGCTAGGGCTAATTTGGGCCAACTAGATTTTATGTAGAACTTCCTCATTGGCTCAAGTTAGTGCTAGCTCAATCTCGGTATTCGAAAAATCTGTGTGTGAATGGGCCTTTTAAAAAACGACCGCTCTTCCTCTTAGTCTGGATGAGTTAACTGATCTTAAATCCATTTATTTTACCGTCGCAGTAATTGTATCGATCCAAAGGGTATAACAAAATACTATGCCTTGTAGCGTCAACTTGAATCTAACGGAAACATTTTCTTCAACGCTTCCTGTCTGATACTACAATCTGGATGAGAATTGGCCGGTGGGTATTTTAAACTTCAGTTATTTCTTACTTTTGAATATGAAATTTTTGTCGATTGTAGGGCTGAAGATTTTGCTCATCAGCATTGTTCAGTCCATAGCCCATTTATTTTAAGCCTGGATCATACGGCACTTGATAAGTCAAAGGTTTTGTCCTAGCTTATAGTGTAAATGATGATCAGCAATTAATTAACTCAGTAACGTTACACGAGATGACAGTACCTTTTTCTCTCTGAGATCCATCCAAGCCAGGTAATCGAGCAAATCATTTTCAAAGCACGTAACCTTCATGATAGGTGAGAATGACATGCGTAAAATTCAATCACGCAGAATTCAACCGAGCCAACCTCAAGCTGGTAAAACTCGGCTATCTCGTTTTTCCATCTATCTTTCATATTGTTTGACCCCATCATCAGAATCACCAAAAGCCAAAATTTGATCCCTGGGACATAACTTGTTCACGGGCCTCTAGGTATACCATTGTTTAAAGTAATGTCAATGCCAAAGAAGAAGGTGGCTGATCACTTGAAGCAAAGGACAGTGGGTTGAGCTTTTCCAAATATGATTTGAGCTGGGTTGAGTTACGGTAAGCAGATTTTTTTTCTGGATTGAACCAAGTATTTGTATATGAATTGGTTCAGGGAATGGGGCTAATCCAAAATCAGAGAACTGTGTGAATAATTTTTAGAATTATGGGAAACATTACTTGATTTTTTTTTAGAGGAATCGGACCTTTGAAGTCGCCCTCCCAGCTTGGAGTACAAGAATTTGTGGGGTTGAAGTTTCCGTGCGCTGAGTTTTCTGTCGGTTGAATTTTGTAATGGGGAAGGGGGTTGAAGTCTTGCTAAGTTGAATTTTGCTTGCATTGTGTTTACGTCTCTTAAATTTTGTGTGTGTCAAGGTATAGCCTATTTTCCCTTTGAAATCAGGTATTTTCCAACAAACGTGAAGCTATAACTAACACCAAAAGGACAATGTACTTTTTACATTGGATTCATTAGTCTCCAGCGCTGTATCCAGGATTTTCTTTCAGGGGGGGGGGGGGGTACACAACAAGCTTCAAAAACGCATCAAAAATGTGCTTTAAAAAGTTTATGCAATATTATGCTTTTCGATAAATTTCGTTTGAATAGCAAAGACCGAGTAGGTAAAAGCCTCCCCTTGAACTCCAAAATTTTTTGGATTTTTTCGACATTGTGCCGTATCTTTCCCGTCCCCCCGAAAAGTTTTTTTGTGTCTAGTGAAGGCTTAGATTCAAAGAAAGAAATTGTAAAGGTAACGGGTTATGAATGTTTGAAGGTTATGTGACGGGAGAGTAGAAACATCTTTTCTTCTTCTTCTTCCTTTTGCTTGGATTAGTGTGAAGACACTTTCGCATAATCTTATCACCAAAATCAAGTTCCAAGTCACATAGTGTGTCGCAGCAGCTGAGTTCGAACTCTGAGTTCAGTATTTCCAAGACGAGGTCAAACCCACTGCGACACTACAGGATCGACATAAATAAATCGGTACTTGTTAATTAAAGAAAACACTCAAGAATTACGCTTAGGTCAAATCTCAGAAAACCGGTTTCATAGCCACAAAGATAAATGACAGGTGACAGAATGCATTGGACTTGTGTAATTTGGGCTATATATTTGCAAATTAAGGGGGGGGGGCTAGGTTAGATTAGGGGTGCTATCCAAATCCTTTACACCCCCCCCCCTAATATGCAAATAAATTGATTGTATTTCATTAGGATTAAACTAACTTCACTTCTTAGGTGTATTTCGTTTAAATAATAAGTACCAATAAATCTATTATCAAATAATTTTTACTATTGACTAGAAATATGGGAAATTCAACATTAATCTTTTGTAACATAATTTCATGTAATTGAACTCAATTTGATGAAATAAAGATGTATAAAGCCAGATAATTATATTCTGACGAAACAAGGTAAAAGTCGAGTTGCCAAGAAAGCAGATACTTGGATTCAACATTGTTTGAATGAGTACCTTAAGCTATTTCCTTGTTTTAAAATTTGCAAGGTTCGTTTTGTCCAATGGAAAGGATTCAGTGCTCTTTATCGTATGGTATAAAGTTTAGAGTAATGACATATCAGCACTACCCATGCAAACAAGTGATTGTCCTTTTTGTTCAAGACTTAAAACTGTAAGGGGTACTTGTATGATATAGACCCTACCGCTGAAGTTGTTCATTCATTGACGCATCATGGAACCGTTTTTTTTTGTTATTTTCTTTTAGCTTAGCGTGGGACAAGACAGAGAGAAGTGACAAAAAGGATGAATATATATATATATATATATATATATATATATATATATATATATATATATATATATATATATATATATATATATATATATACATATATTGGGCTATAGTGCACATAAGGGGTTGGGGTAAAGTGTTTGGACAGTGTGAAGTTAGAAAACACTTCTTATTACAGAATGTGCAGAATAATTGAACCTGACACATTAGGAATGCAAACCCGCTATACTTTATACCCCCCCGCTATTTTTTCGATCAGTTTACTGAATCAGCTACAAATGGCATTTTTTTTTCCTCACTAGACCGTTTTTTTTACGTGTTTAAATTTTGTTTTAGTTACTATGGGCCGTTGTTCGCTCTTTACTAAGTTGCAACTATTGCTGCAAATCTGATGCATGATTTGTGAAAATCGTTCTGGTTCATGGATACTTTAAACGACATGGAAATATTCCCTAAAACGCTATTATAAAAGTTATTTCCCATGTTAAAAATGACAATTCAGGATCTTAATTTGCGCATTCGCTGTATTGGAAAAAGTTCAGAGCATTTGATTATACGAAATCTAAAAAAAATAAAAATTAATGCTTTAAGGTGGAACTTCCACAACCATATAATATATCTTAATAAATTATGAACAATCAGGAATTCAATTTGTAATAAAAAAGAGATCACTGTGCAGTTATGCAGTTTCTGGCTGTAACGGGTTTCAAATTAAAAAAAAAGAAATATGGGTGAAAAACCAGCAAAATATAAGCTAAAACATATGGGACTAAATTAAGGCAAGACCGTATCCAGGGGTAGGGGGTTTAACCCCACCCCTGAAATGTTTCTCCGATTCGTAAACCGTAATAAAAATGAAGAAAATCGGTGCGTTTTTTAAAGTTTTTGCCCCCCCTCGAAAAAATTCCTGGATATGTTCTTGAATGAAGGTTTAGCATTCCTTTGAAGGTGTAGTTGCCTTCGGGAATAAATAAATTGTTAATATTTGAATTTCTACGGGTTAAAACCTTGATTTCCAACGTGGGGTGTAAGCCCACCGGTGGGACATGGCATAATTTTGGTGGGTCATGGGCAGGACGTGCACCCTTTGGATGGATATTCTTAAGAGCCCTAACTTTGAAAAAAAAAAACGTTTTTCATTTAAATGACGTCACATTCATTTGCATTAAAGAGCAAAAAAGATACATGATAGTACTGTAATAACGTCGTGCGTTGTATAGAAGATGTTACATACAGACATTATTTTTCATTAGCTTAAAATATGCCTAGAGGACGACTTGAAAAAAAGACTCATTTCTTTTCTGAGTCGCTGATCGTGGTGAAGAATGTTTTTTATGAGTTTCGTTTTCAGTGTATTTGTTGGTATTTGATTTTTTAATGTGTTATTTTTCCAGTTTGTCGCGGATGAGCGTGATCAAGGAAAATGGCTTTGCACGGTATACGAAGGTAGTGAACCGTTATCAAGGGATACAAATATCACTTTATATGGTAAGATTATTATTTTGTTTGGCTTCAAAAATAGTTTTTCTTTTTTTTGTTGAAATATTTTCCCTTTGGTGGCCACACCCAGAAAAAAAGAAATATTGTTAAAGGCGAAAAAAACTGCCGGATTCCTTTTGTCATCATACACGCACACAGAGGGGTTGAGGGAATTCCTCTCCAAAGGTCGGAACGGGCTATTTTCAATCATTACAAAATTGAAGAATGGAACACCCACTTTATGAAAGAAATGAAAGCAAGTGTGTCTGTCAACAGTTTTTTTTATTACTATGTGTAACATTTTAAGAATGAGCTTCTGGGAGAAAGGGCAAGAATGTGTGTCAAAGCTTGTCCATTTTGTAACGCAGGGACCCCCTCCCCACCTTAGACACACACACTCACGGTTGCTTTGAATGACGCCATAGGAAGTATTGTTGCCCTAAAGTACAACTGTTGTAATCTTCACGTCCTCTCCCAAGATTCGGACCAATGGCCAGCCTACTTATGCATATCGGTACACAGAGGTTCGACATTTTGGGGGAGGGTGGGCTAGACATTTTTTTTGTCTAGTATCAAAATTATTTCTCCATGGGTTCTTAGGATCAATTTCAGGGGTTTTCACACTGTCTCACTTGCGCTGGCATGTCTATAATTTAGCTGAATGCTGCTTATGTTAATGCTTGTACAACTTTTTTCTTTTTTTGCATATATGAACACATAGGAAAATGAGAGGGAAATTGAAAAAAAAAAATGGAATGGGAAAAGATAAAAAAAAAAAAATTTCTCCTGTTATTCTTGGAGAGAACCTCCTTCAAAATAACATTTTCATTTTTTGCTGGGACCTGTCTAGACTCTGTTGCCATATGAATCTACATTCCCCTAACAATGGTCCGAAAGATCACCCACTGGAGTTATGCACCAAGTATTTTTTGTTATGCTTTACCTCAACCTCCTCCCACTATCCCTGGAAAATCATCCGAATAAGGGACGGGTCTATTTGTTCCCACAGCTATATATTTATTGTTAGCTCTAAGTGATTGCACTTGTTAGTTGCAGAATTTGACAGAATTCCAAAAACTGCCTACATTTTAGTAGCACAACTTGTATTTTATAGCTTTTCTTTGAGCAAAATTTAATTTTGTATTTAGAAATGGTATTTTCAGACAAAATTTGTCAACAAATTTGGAAACTGCCAAGGAACATTGCTACTTTGCTAACCCACTTTTTGCATGGTGGCCAGTGGCTATTAATTGTCTTTTCGAAAATCAAACTAAAAGTAACTCTGGAGATTTTTTTTTTTGTGAAGAATTCATCAAATTCAGTTATCTTCACCGTTTTGCTAAATGCAAAGTAAAGTCTATTACGGTCGGTGGCACTAAAAGGATGGGGGGACAGTGACCACATAGATTTGCAGTCCCCTTAGGTTTTGTAAAAATATCTTGTTGTGGGGTTTCAGTTTCATTTGAAATACCTTTTAATGGCGTTTTCAGTGAAAAATTGAAGAAACATCAATTTCCCCCTAGATGTTGAAAAATACTTCCCCACTTAAAATTCTGTAAATGAACACCACTAGTTAGGGTGTTTTTTTTTTCAAACAAAAGATTGTAAGCAAGGAGCAACTATGGCAATAGTAACCAAACTAGAAAAAGGGTTTTAGTTGCAATTAGTGTATTAAAAATGTTTTTATGGTGATTCTGAATATATTAAACTAAATATGTTTGATTTTATATATCAAAACTGGGACCCTGAGAAAATTTGTCTTATTTTCGAAAAAGGGAGAAGCTCCCACAAAAAAGCAAAGGACCTTAATAACAAGAGCTAAGAGCTCATATGGCACTTGTGACGAGGCGAGAAGAGCTAAGAGCCAAGAGATCATATGGTATGAGCTCTAACAAAATTCTATGAATCAATAGATTGATTTAAAAAGGAAAATAAGAGGCTTAATGCTGGTCAAGATTTAAAATGAGAGCTCTGAGTCACAAAGTCCTTCTAAATATCAAAATTCATTAAGATCCGATCACCCACTCGTAAGTTATAAATACCTAATTTTTTCTAATTTTTCCTCTCCCTTTTGCCCCCCAGATGGTCGAATCTGGGAAAACGACTTTATCAAGTCAAATTGTGCAGCTCCCTGACACGCCTACCAATTTTCATCGTCCTAGCACGTCCAGAAGCACCGAATTCGCAAAACCACTGAACCCCTCCCCCCAACTCCCTCAAAGAGAGCGAATCCAGTACGATTCTGTCAATCGCGTATCAAGGACATTTGTTTATTCTATCCACCAAGCTTCATCCCGATTCCTACACTCCAAGTGTTTTTCCAAGATTTCCCCCTCCAAATCCCCACAATGTCACAGGATCTGGTCGGAATTTGAAATTAGAACTTCAAAGCACAAGATCCTTCTAAATATCAAATTTCATTAAGATCTGGTCACCCTTTCGTAAGGTACAAATACCTCAATTTTCAAAATTACCCCCCCCCCCCAATTCCACCAAAGAGAGCAGATCCGGTCCAGTTATGTCAGTCACGTATCTTAGACAGGTTTCTATTCTTCCCATCCAGTTTCATCCTGATCTCACCGCTTTAAGTATTTTCTAGGATTTCCGGTCCCCCCAACTGCCCCGCCCCCAATTACGCTTGATCCGTTTGAGATTTAAAATAAGATAATGGAGTTACGAGGTCCTTCTAAATATGAAGTTTCATGAAGATCCGATCACTCCTTCGTAAGTTAAAAATACGTCATTTTTCTTATTTTTCAGAATTACCCCCCCCCCGCAATTGAGCGGATCCGTTCCAATTATGTAAATCACGTATGCAAGACTTCTGCTTATTTTTCCAACCAAGTTTCATCCCAATCCCTCCAATCTAAGCGTTTCCCATCATTTTACATTTCCCCACCCCAAACTTCCCCCAATGTCACCAGATCCGGTCAGGATTTAAAATAATATCTTTGAGACACGATATCCTTCTAAAAATCAAATTTCATGGAGATCCAATCACCCGTTCGTAAGTTAAAAATATCTCATTTTTTCTAATTTTTCAGAATTAACCTCCCCCCCCCAACTACCCCAAAAAGAGCGGATCCGTTCTGGTTATGTCAATCATGTATCTAGGACTCGTGTTTTTTTTTCCACCAAGTTTCATCCCGATCCCTCCACTCTAAGTGTTTTCCAATTTTTAGGTTTTTCCCTCCCAACTCCCCCCCCCCAATGTCACCAGATCCGGTCGGGTTTAAAATAAGAGCTCTGAGCCACGATATCCTTCTAAATATCAAATTTCATTGAGATCCGATCACCCGTTCGTAAGTTAAAAATACCTCATTTTTTAATTTTTCAGAAATACCCCCCCCCCCAACTGCCCAAAAGAGAGCGGATCCGTTCCGTTTATGTCAATCATCTATCTAGGACTTGGGTTTATTTTTCCCACCATGTTTCATCCCGATCCCTCCACTCTAAGTGTTTTCCAAGTTTTAGGTTTCCCCCTCCCAACTCCCCGCCCCCATCACCAGATCCGGTCGGGATTTAAAATAAGAGCTCTAAGACACGATATCCTTCTAGACATCAAATTTCATTGAGATCCGATCACCCGTTCGTAAGTTGAAAATACCTCATTTTTCTAATTTTTAAGAATTACTCCCCCCCCCCAACTACCCCAAGGAGAGCAAATCAGTTCCGATTATGTCAATCATGTATCTGGGACTTGCGCTTATTTTTCCCATCAAGTTTCATCCCGATCCCTCCACTCTAAGTGTTTTTCAAGATTTTAGGTCCCCCCCCTCCAACTCCCCCCAGTGTCATCAGACCCAGTCGGGATTTAAAATAAGAGCTCTGAGACACAATATCATTCCAAACATCAAATTTCATTAAGATCCAATCACCCGCTCTTAAGTTAAAAATACTTCATTTTTTCTATTTTTCCGAATTAACCGGCCCCCACTCCCCCCAGATGGTCAAATCGGGAAAACGACTATTTCTAATTTAATCTGGTCCGGTCCCTGATACGCTTGCCAAATTTCATCGTCCTAGCTTACCTGGAAGTGCCTAAAGTAGCAAAGCCGGGACCGACAGACAGACAGACCGACAGAATTGGCGACTGCTATATGTCACTTGGTTAATACCAAGTGCCATAAAAATCATAATATCAAATTCAACATATCAGACAACCTATTTAGAGGTTTCAAGCTCCTATACAAAAAAAAAATGCTAGATTTAATATTTTTTTTTTTAGAAGAAAGATCACTGATTATTTGAATTTTTTATTAATAAAAGGTTAGAGCCTCCTCTCCTAATTTCAACCCATCATCTATTCGTCCAAACTCCACAACCACCCAGCTATTAAACATTAAGCATTTGAAGAGCACTTATTACGACCGAGATAGTAGTAAATGTAAGTCATATGTTTTCCCCTTTGGAAAATATTTTTGTCTTCCGCTTTGAAAAGTTCGCTGTTCCCCTAGAGCTACAACGTAAACAAGTTTTTTTTTATCTAGCTTTAATTTGTATGGATCCTGAAGTGTTTTTTTCTTGGTGCACTGCATCCGCTCAATCGTAATCAAAATACGTTTCCGTAAGTTGGGAATGTGTTTTGATTTAGGATAGCACCGCTATTGCGTATTACGGTCGTTGTTTGGCACAATTTGTAGGCTCCGGTGGAAATGTGTATTTTGTCTTGTGAGACAGCACCGGATCGGAGGAGGCACTCACTTTCCGTGATCTGGTGTACATCTCAGAACCTTACTTGCGCTGCTAAGTTCCGGTACACTTAGCAAATACAACCTAGCGTGCGTGATCTCTCAAAGTGTGTGCCCTCTCGGTAATCTGATCGTTAGGATTAGTTAAATGCTTCGGCAACAGTAAATTCTCTTGGTAGATAAGACATCAGCTAGCGGTTTGTCTATGCGCTCTTCATATAAATTAAATAAAAAAGCAAAACAAGTTTTTTCAACTGAAAGTAAGGAGCAACATTAAAACTTGAAACAAACAGACATTATTACGTATATGAGCGGGTTCTTCTCCTCGTCAATGCCTCGCTCTTCATGTTAAAGTTCGAATTTTGTTCCAATTCTTTAAGTATGATCCCTGAAACACAAAGGATTTAATTTGAATAAATAGCTCTTTTGAAAGTACTAAAAAAAACTTTTGCGTAAAGGGCGAGGCGTTGACAAGGGGGTGAACCCCCTCATATACGTAATAATTTCTATTCGTTTTAAGTTTTAATATTGTTCCTTACTTTCAGTTGAAAAAAACTTGTTTTTTGTTTAAATTTTGATCATTTTTTAAATAATGCTGGAAGATCTGGGAAAATTCCCCTCCCCATCAAATTACTTCATGAAAAGATCATCCCATGTAACCATTTTCCCCTGATCCCCTACCAGAAAAAATCCCCTCTAAAACATCTGTATACTTCCCAGTAACCAATACCATATGTAAACAATGGACAAAGTTCATCAGACTACATTTGATGAAACTTATATATTTGAAGTCAGCTTAAAAATCCGATTCTTCCCATGTATCTATTGGTATCAAAATTCCTTTTTTAGGGTATCAGTTACTATTGAGCAGGGTCGCTCCTTACTTACAGTTCATTACCACAAACTGTTGGCATAGATAATTGGTAATGTCTACAACTTTCAGTTAATCCCAAATTTGAAAACAACCACTGGGTTGTTTTCCACGGCTACAACGACTAGTAAGTGACTCCAAAAATGTAACATCCTAGTCTGAAGCAATATTATGTTTTCAATAATTAAGTGGCAGTATGCCTTTACGTTTTTTATGCCTAAGGTATGGAGACAAGCGTGTATTTCTCAATATTGAGATAGCATACAGTCAGTTTCATAAAGGTAAAACAAATTTTATTCTTAGTTTAATAAGCATATTCTGTCTTGTCCCATAATCGGGAAATCTTTTCGGAACTTTCAAGAACAGTTTTGTAGAGCTGGATATGAAGACTTTAGAATAATGTGTTTGGGGTTAAGGGACAAGTCATTTTTTTTATAATCCTCACAGGTAGGACGGGGTAGAAACTCCTAGTCGTGTCCGTTCTCTGAGCATGAGAATCTAGAGACGGCTCCTGTAAGAGGTGTTCATTATTAGAAAAAAGGAACAGGTTATATAGAAATCTCCCCAATTGACTTTAATTTATAGGTAGGCTACTTTACGCTACTGCTGACATTTTTAAAAACTAGTCTGAACATTTTCAAGCGACGTTTCTTAATCTTTTTAATCTTGTGTGTCCCTTAAAATAAATGTTCTGTATCAAGGAATCCCTGTCCAATTTACCCTATATCTCTTAAATGTTTTTTTTTGTTTACCTATTTCCAGTTTATTTATTCTTTTATTCGTTCTATGCTGTTTATACGGTTAATTTGGAAAAATTAGAAAAAATGAGGTATTTCTAACTTACGAACGGGTGATCGGATCTTAATGAAATTTGATATCTAGAAGGATATCGTGTCTCAGAGGTCTTATTTCAAATCCCGACCGGATCTGGAGGGAGTTGGAGGGGGAACCTGAAATCTTTGAAAACACTTAGAGTGGAGAGATTGGGATGAAACTTGGTAGGAAAAATAAACATATGACCAAGATACGTGATTGACATAACCGTAACGGATCTGATCTGTTTGGGGGAGTTGGGGGGGGGAATTGGAAAAATTTGAAAAAATGAGGTGTTTTTAACTTAAGAACGAGTGATCGGATCTTAATGAAATTTGATATTTAGAAGGACCTCGTAACTCGGACCTCTTATTTTAAATATCGACCGGATCCAGTCCCATTGGGGGGATTTGGTGGATGGGCAGAAATCTTGGAAGACACTTAGAGTGGAGAGATCGGGATGGAACTTGGTGGGAAGAATAATCACAAGTCCTAGATACGTGATTGACGTAACCGGATCGGATCCGTTCTCTTTGGGGGAGTTGGGGGGGTACCTGATTCGGTTATTCGGAAAAATTAAAAAAAATGAGATATTTTTAACTTACGAACGGGTGATTGGATTCTAATGAAATCTGATATTTAGAAGGACCTTGTGTCTCAGAGCTCTTATTTAAATCCTGACCGGATCTGGTGACATTCGGGGAGTTGGAGGAGGAAACCGGAAATCTTGGGAAACGCTTAGATTGGAGAGATCGTGATGATACTTGGTTGAAAGAATAAGCACAAGTCCTAGATACATGATTGAATAGCCAGACCGGATTGGCTCACTTTGGGGGTGCTGGAAGGGGGTTGTTAATCCGGAAAAATTTGAAAAAATGAGGTATTTTTAACTTACGAACGAGTGATCAGATCTTAATGAAATTTGATATTTCGCAGGATCTCGTGTCTCAGAGCTCTTATTTTAAGTTTTGACCGGATCTGGTGACATTGGGGGAAGTTGGAGGGGGAAACCGGAAATCTTGGAAAACGCTTAGAGTGTAGAGATCGTAATGAAACTTGGTGGGAAGAAGTTCTTCCGATCTCGTCACAAGTGCCATATGAGCTGTTGGCTCTTGTTATTTGCTGTAAGGAAATACTAGAATTCTAGTCTCAGTTGCGAATAAAATATCTTGTATCAATATATCTGAAAATATCATGTTGTTTTGTTTTATGAATTTAATTTGATCAATAACGATTCAAATCCGTGCAGCTAAGGGATAAAAAGAATCTGGGAAAAATTTGGATTTCAATAGAAATTTTGAATAATACCACCTTAACTAATTGTATAGTAATCAATGAAAAATGGCAACGGCGGGAGAATGGAGGTGAATTTGAAAAATTGTAAAAAACGGGTAAAGGGAAAATTCTTGTGATTATTATTGTGAATATATTCCTGTGTAGGGCCTACACGTCTGCATTTTTCCTCATCCTTCGCTGATTATATTTTCCCTTCTAGACTGCGTTGTTGAATCACTATAGAATTTATTCCGAGTCGACATTTTTTTTTACTACTACTCTATATCTACACTCAAATAAGCTTCAGGGGAAATGCCCTATTGAGACGCATCAAAGGTCTCGTTCAAAGTGACCCAAAACTCTACATTTTTGTATGCTGACCTCCTTCCAATAGAAAATCTTACGTCCCCGATCTTCCATACATTACATGTTTGAGGTAAGGCCGTATCCTGGGGGGTTGGACCCCCCCCCGAAATTTTGCCCGCTTAAAAATGTAACAAAAGTGAATATAAACAAATTTCTGCTGCGTTTTTGAAGTTTTTTGGCCCCCCTCCCCCATGGAAAAAAACCTGGATACCGTGAGGGATTGAAGACCTGTAATTCTATGGTTTCCGCTTGGTCAATTTTTGGATTATTTTTCCTTACAAATAAAAAAAGAAAAAAAAAATTGGGCTGCTTTGCGCAATTTCCTGTTTAGGAAAATTATTAGTCCAGAATTGATTATTAGGTTGATGCGTGGATTATTGAATTCTATCACGTAGTCTATGTTTCATTTACGAGTTAATAAGTTTCTGATTAATCTGTAGGTCTGTGTCGATTTTCAGATAGCATGAGGGTTTAAATCTTCTGCACGTGGTGTAGTGTTGGCCTAAAAGGCTAAAACAGTTTTCACCCCTTAACCACTTCGTGTTTTTGGATTATAGAATATCTGTTGCTATTTTATGATCCCAATAATTACAGCCGTGAGAGGGACAGAGCGAGAAAAAAGTAAATTTGCCGTCTCTAATGGGAACGTGAGCATATATGTTTTGTTATGGACACCAATTGGGGGAGTGAAAACTGAAAAATTACAATAAAAGTAACTAAAGAAACTTAAGAATACTAAAGTAACTAAAGAATATACTAAAGAAACTTTCAGCTAGGGGAGGCCAAACCGAGGTCTGAGAGGAGCAGTTGCCCCCCTGCCTCAAACCAAGTTACCTTTGTCGCTAACGCTTAATATCCCTGTCGTTCAGGGATGCCAATAGGAGGGGTAAATCTCCCCTAGATTAAGAAGAATAGCTTTCCTTGGTATTTTTATTTAAAAAAACGAAAAAAATAAAACATATTTTGATGTATCCTCATTTAAAAAAATCGAAAAAACTCCTTGTCTCCTACATTTTCGTGAATCAGCGTCCGTGTTGTTTTCTAGTATTGCCTTTGCCTTGGGAAAACTCCTCCCCATGCGTAAGGCCTAGACCGTTTTTCCATATATGAGAGAAACCAGTTTCACTGAGCAGTCTTCTTAGTCTGGAACAGCCACGAATTTTTTTTTTGTTGTTTTGCTGATTCCCCATATGCAGCTGTAATAAGCCCGGTGATGTCAACTGGAGAAGAGGGCGATTATTTCGTCAAGATTTTTAACCCTTCCAGATTGCGATTTTTTTTTTGTATTTTCACTGAAAATAGTTTCAATTTAAATGTTCATTGAAAAAATAAAAAGACAACCCTCCCGCCATAGATGCTGAAAGTGTATTTATCCCTTCCCTTCATTTCAGTGAAGTGAGGCCATTGAATTAGTCGTTTTATAAGTGCTATAAGCATTGGCGCCATTTTCGAAAAACTTGGGCGAAGCAAGGATTTTATCGTCCTTTTAATGAAGATATAAACAGAATGTTTTCGTTCCAAATCACGATGGGGTTTCTAAGGAAAGCAACAAGATATTTTCTAATCTTGGGAAGGATATAAGTCTTCCCATCCACTTGGCGCACCCGAAATTGAAGTTTTTGGCAGAAGCTTAACCAACATGTTCTTTTGCCTCCTTGCAGAAAATAAACCTAATTCCTCTTTTACAACGAGGTTGTGTCTTGTCTTTTGCTGGCCGTAAATCACTTAAGTATTGCAATTGAAAAGACTTCTTCTGTCTAACCAGGTTCATCCGCCATATTTAATCCTCAATAATAAAAGAAAAATTACGAGATCTATTAATATTTAAACTTGATTGAAATCTGCCGGCTATTGGTTATTCTTAAGCTTCCATTTGTGCTGCTATGTGTTTCAATAGGGCACCACTAGACTACTATTCACAGCTCTTCCCCTTTGTTGAGAAATCTACTAGCTCTTTGTGTTATGTCGTTCGGCTGAATCATATGCAATGTCAGCACATGTTGAATCATATGCAATGTCAGCACATGTTGAATCATATGTAATGTCAGCACATGTTGAATCATATGCAATGTCAGCACATGTTGAATCATATGCAATGTCAGCACATGTTGAATCATATGCAATGTCAGCACATGTTGAATCATATGCAATGTCAGCACATGTTGAATCATATGCAATGTCAGCACATGTTGAATCATTAGCAGCACACACTGTCAAAGTGTTTTGTCTTTAACTTGCTAAACGTAAAAATTTCCGTATTATCTGCATCGAAGTTCACCTTTTTTTAGATCGAAGTAATACAAAGTAAGATCTAGTATATAAAGAAGATGCAAAACATAGAAATTTCACAATTTAACTATTATAACCATCAACCCTTAAAAATATCAATCCCCTCTCCCTGATGTACATTTGGAGCACTGTGTTTGGAGCATGGGGAACACTCCCATCATGTCTCTTCGCGCTGTGCATGGCATACTTTTACCACGCGTGGTGAGTACCGTCTGGTGGACGGAATTTTTGAATGTAGGCTACTTTTTTGGAGAAAACATCCTAGGGAGAAGTGAGAGAAATTTTATTACTTAAAATCCCGGAAATATGTTTACCTTAGAGTGCCAGGGACATTTTGCTCCCTGGAGCCCTATTGAGTTTATTCATATATGAAAACCACGATTTTTTTGTATTTTTCTTTTGACAGTTTCAAAATAATGAGGTGTTCTGGACACTGAGGCGGTTTTAGGTGAGGGACAGAGGGGGCAATTTCCCAGGGTGCGAAAATTTTAGGGGTCCAGAATTGCAAATACATAATCTTAACTGTTATAATCATTTTATAATTTTTGAAATTTATTTTTATTAAAATAAACTAAAGAGCACAGTTAATAAATGAAATTAATTAATAAACTAAAAATCAATAACAAATTAAAATAAATTAGATAACAATAATTAAATTAAATCAATAATTAAATACTAAACTAAAAAAACGGTTTAAACATAAATTATTAATCAATCAATAAATCGGAAATAACTTTGTTAATAAATAAAAAATTTAGTTTATTCATATTGAGTTTATTCGTATATGAAAACCACGATTTTTTTTTTGTATTTTTCTTCTGACAGTTTTAAAATAATGAGGTGTTCTGGACACTGAGGCGATTTTAGGTGAGGGACAGAGGGGCCAATTTCCCGGGGTGTGAAAATTTTAGGGGCCCAGAATTTCAAATAAATAATCTAACTGTTATAATCATTTTATAATTTTAGAAATTTATTTTTATTAAAATAAATTAAAGAGCACAGTAAATGAAACACAAAGAGCACAGTCAATAAATGAAATTAATTAATAAACTAAAAATTAATAACAAATTAAAATAAATTAAACAACAATAATTAAATTAAATTAATAATTAAATACTAAACTAAAAAATGGTTAAAACATAAATTATTAATCAATCAATAAATCGGAAATAATTTTGTCAATAAATACAAATTTTGTTAAAATTATGCCTCAAAATTTTGTGGAAGACAGGGGGCCCTAATCAAGATTTTGCCCTGGGCGCAAGAGAGGCCAGAATCTTAACTGTTCGTACTGTACTGCAATTTCGTTAGCACTTCCAGGTTGAATCATGGACTTAAATAAACAAAGGTTATGGTCAATTTTTTTTTTTTTTTGGGGGGGGGGCTCGTAAAAATTCAGACATTTGACAATTTATTGATTCCCTTAGACAGCTATACTTTTAAAGAAACGCTAAAATTTCTTAAGCTGTTAGCTCCATATGTTTCTAGCTGATATTTCACTGATACTTAGCTGACCTTTTTTAATATTTAACTGACCTTTTTCGTTAAAATTAAATCCTCTATTGGTATTAATTTCTATTTTTTATTTTTAAAGATGTGTATGATTTTGCAATACATACTCCTAGTTTAATCTATACCTGCAATTCTAATGCTTTGTCACCACTACTTCCGTTTTATCAAATCCACAACCCCTGCAGAATCCTGACTGTCTGTTTGAACTCAGTTTAATAGCAGCAGATTTTTGAGGGCTAAGAACAGAAGTATATTTGCATAATCAAAGCAAAATTTAATACGATGACATTTCCGTTCAGCAGGACGCTATCAAGGATTTGTTTTATTTTTTTTGGGGGGGGAGGTGTTCACCAAAAAAACTAAAAAACGCATCACAATTTGTTTATATCCATTTTTATTACGTTTTTACAAGTCGGACAAATATTCGGGGGGGGGGGGGCAGGTTCAAAACCCTTAGACCCCCCCTGAATACGGCCTTGCCTTTCAGATATCACATCTAAGTCAAATCCATAGACTCGTCACAGGATCCTCTTTATGAAGCTCTTGATTTTATTTTTGCTTTAAATGTTTATTATAAGCTTGCTTTTTATCTTTTAGAACTGCCAACAGTGAGCTTAGTTCCTGTTGGAAATATAATCGAAGTCGTCGCAGACGAAGAGACGATCTTGACATGTCGAGCTGATCGAGGACGGCCGGAACCGAAAATACGTTGGCTTATTGGCGACATGCCTGTTGAAAGCACTGAAACGAATGTAATCGATAGAACAATCAACGGACATGTATCGCTAGAATCCCGACTTATATATCGATTTAAAGCTGAGGATCACAAAAAGCCGATACGATGTACCGCAGGGATTGAATCTGGGAACGCTTATGCTGTAGCCACGCTGAACGTCCTCTGTGAGTTTTTCACTTGTTTATGTATTATTAATATAACAGCCCTTCATTTAGGCCCGTCTATGCACTAAAACGAATAGCGTATATACAAGGACTTACTGGGGAGTTTTTCAAATGAGTAATTGGGCAAAATACACAAGAAGTACATAAAAGGCGGAAGTGTAAAATAGTGAAATGAAGGAAAGAAGAGAAACAAAAAAGAGCGAATAGAAATTTGTCGGTATAAATAAGGGTTTTAAGCCCTGTTTTCATTTGATGCTTTGCGGACAAAACAGAAATTTAATCATCTAATGAAATTGTGACATAACTATTTTTAAGCATATTATCGGAAAATAGGTTTTTCAATAAGCTGATTCATTTGACGTTATGTCCGTGAGACGTGCAATGACAACGAGGGTTTAGACTTGGATACCCTACCTGCGTCCAAATATGGTTTGAACAGACAAAGGGTGTTTGCCACTCTTCGGGTTATCCAGACAATCCACTGGTTGGGAGCTTCACCTGGCTTAAAATAGGCATAACCCAATTACGAGATGGGTTAATGATTATACTTGAGCAACCCCATGGTATTAATGAAAACCAGGTGTCGAGTTCATTCTTTCCAAGCGTTTGGGTTTAAAACCTTACATTCCCAAGTTGGTGGGATCAAGCTTTTTGGTGGTTTCTGAAAACCAGGAAATATCCTCCAGACCATATCCCCTTGAAATTAGAGCTGCCCCCAACTGTATAGACGTAGCAAAAGGGTGCCTGTGGATAGGGCAGGGTGCAAGCTATTTAGGCCTTTTCTAGGGGGTTAGTGTTTCAAGAAAAGAAAAATTGTTTTGCCAGAAAAGCAAAATTTTTTTTTATAATGAAATGAAATGTCATGTTATTTTGTGTTTTGTATTTCATATGGTAGGTATGCTGTCCCTTGCCCTCCTCTTCTAGTGCCCTGGGAGTGTGGAGGCATAACCGTGCACACAGGTCCCATTTTTAGGCGAAGGGAATTGTCAGGGCAGAAAAGGTGCGTTTAGAAGTTATCATTTTTCTTCTTTTTTTTTTTTTACTAAGCGGATCTCTTGGATCAACCTTGGAGGATTACTTCTACTATTTTCACCCTGTGTGTCGTTTAGCTTGTACACGTATACAATGTGGTCGGGGGAGGTGGTGGGAATTATTGTTGAGGGGTAGCCACCGATAAAAGTGTAGCTCCCCGTGGGTATATTTTGCCCCGCCACCCCTGCAATTAGCGTCATTGAACTTCTGCGGGGAGGGCACGTGCCCCTAAAACCACCTTCTGGATCTGTCCTCTGACAATGGGTATGCAAGTTGTAGATCCTTGATAATGTTGCATTCCAAATACGAATAAATCCTGTTAAAAAGAAAAGCTAGAGTGATGTATTTCTTTTTTGCCCGAACAATTTTTATGGTGTCATTTCACGCGTGTCCCAATTTTTCTTCTGTCACACCTGTTACTTAGTGAACTTGATGCTAGCAAAAACGAAGAAGCTTAAAAAAGAAAAAAAGTCCAATCAAGATTCATTGAAACTTTCATTTCTTTAACCTGTCGTTAATTAACTTTAATATCAGTTCATGTGTGCTCTCCAGGGATGATATGAGCTGTAATCAATCAGTGGTAAATTAAAATTGTCCTCCCCCAGAAAGTATGTCTATTCGGATTTGATTATTGGTTTTAGGAGATTTGTCCCCTCTGCAATCCCTCGTGACGGCCAGCGTTGTATTTTAAGTCTATTATTTCTAATTAATGATTGCTGGGGCTATTTCCTGCCTGTTCGATGTTTTACATCCCTCTAGATTTTGATTCTTTTTTTCAGTAAAAAGATCAAAAACTACAAAATTGCCCCATCCCTATATTCTGAAAGATACCTTTTTATTTTATCTTGATTAAAAAATGAAATAAAATCTCGCCCCTCCCTAGACAGATAAATTTTCTAATCCGAGCAGAATTAATCGTTAAAAGTCCAGCCTTTCTATTTATTTACTATTTTTTATCATACGACCGACAAAGTGCTTTTGCAATTCTGTATCAGAAATACGAACAAGCTGCATTAGATTGATAGGGCTGCTGTCATAAAAAAAAAACAACAACAGTCCGTTCCAATAATATTAATCAAAAAATCAAGTTGTCCCTAACTTCCTGAACATTCAGTTAATAGTTTAAATTCATTTTCTTAGAGTTCAACATGAATAAAATTTAGGACAATTTAGGACTATAATTTTTTATTTATTTAGAACTATATAAACAATGAAAATTTAAAACAAAACAAAAGTAATCGTCCATCCTCCTCTCCCTGGTTGAGGGTTATCCTACAATTTTGTATATTTTCTATGTCACTTGCCTATTTTGTCACGCATAAGATACATGCACGCAGGGGAGGAGGCCATCTGTCCCTCCTTCTTAGCCGAGGTCCTACACTCTCTTGTATTTGCCATGTCACTTGCCTATTTGTTGCGTTTTTTTTATTTGTACTTCCCTCTCTCCCCTCAACCTCCCTTTTTGAATTTGTCCGATCGCGCCAAGTATGTGATAATTTTGAATTCAACAAGAAAACACTTTCTCATCCGCACTTTCCACGTTAAGTTGTCGTAAAGTCCCCACTTCTATCGTAAGAGCACTGGATTTTTTTGTAGCTCTACCGTTTACTTATGCTTGATGTCCCACCCTTATTTTGTTTGATTAGACAAGGAAGGGCGTAATTTGAAAAGCCTAGGGGAGGAATAGGTAAACACTTTTTATGAAGTCACGCTCCTTGACTATGGCTGGGGGGTCTCAGTGGATTTCAGGTACGGGTAGATTGATTTATTCAATGGTGGTTCTTAACCTTTGGATAGCTCCTACCTTTTATGTAAAAGAGCTATCTAACATAATTTTGAAATGTTTTTATTTTAGTTATGTTGTAATAATATGAACCTCAATGTCTGACGGAGAAAAGATTGATTTTGGTGGGAGTCGTTTGCCTCGTCGTCCCCAAAAAAGCAAACATAACAGGTACATTGTATCGATAATCATTTGATACATTGGGGGGGGGGACGGTCCAGGGGAGGGGCTAGGTCATATCCAGAGAGTGTTACCAGGTTTATCCCTCCCTTAATTTTTTCTGAATCGAAAAAAGTAACAAAAATGAATGTGAACAAACTTGTTGCATTTTGTAAGTTTTCTTTTTGTGATCCCACCCCCCAGCAAAATTCCTTGATACGGTCTTGGGAGGGGGTTGAAGCTTCCTTTTTTTAAAGATTCCTTTTTTAAAAATGGATTAGTTGACTCATAACAAAATTTTTCTCTTTTTTAGTTGGGCCACAAGCGGATCAGCAAGAGTCCATCCAGTATGGGTTTGTTGTTGGACAGCCAGGATCAGTTGTGGTAAATATCAGTGCCAATCCACCTCCCTCTGAATTGACCTGGTATATTGGAGACGTTCAAGTTAATGGAATGGGAGGCTCCTCTAGCGATGGACATTTTACTGCAAGGATGGTGTCTAGTGAGGTAAACCCTAAACAGAATTCCTTTATAGTTATGATTTTTTGGCTAATATCCAATAATTATTCAAGCTTGTTTTGATGCTGACAAATTTGTTGTTTATTGAATCATTTTACCAAGAGGTGTCAATTGGAGGGGAAGTAGGGGACATTAGTCCCATCTGGATCTTGAAAACACCCTCTTTGGGTGTTCCGTAGAGAAATACCCACTTTTTGCCATACTAGTCTCAAGAGTAATTATTTTTATCGTAGTTATGAGTTATCCATATCATATGGTAAATTTGTTGCAAAATATTTTGTTTGATACATCGGTTTTCAGCTGGGGATTTGTGATACCCTAGACAAGGGTTTTCAGTCACTTGGAAAAAAATCAGTACTTATGCATGAGAAAAACTTGTATTAATTGATTGATAATTTTCAATCAAATATACGTAAAAGGTTCATGCCAATGGACATATCAAACCTAGAAAAATTAATAAAGATGTACCAACCAATTAGACCCATATCGCTAGTCATTATAAGGGAGGTCATGAGGCTATTGTGATCCATTTTTGGTGGGGAGGGGTCGCGGCATTCAAAAGGCTTAAATAAAATCTTTGATGATTAATAATTTGAATATAGAAGGACAATTTGGATATTAGTGTGAAATTAACAATATATGCTTAGACTTCCTTACTTTTTGATTAAATAAATAAAACAAGTTTTTCAACTGAAAGTAAGGAGCAACATTAAAACTTAAAACGAATAGAAACCCGTGAAGAATTCCTCCATTGCAAAAGTGTCCCACGTAACCCTCTTCCCTTGACTCCCACCAGGAAAATGCCCCCTGAAAACATCTGTATACTTCCCAATAACCAGTACTATATGTAAATAATGGGCGAAGCTGATAACTTGCAGCCCTTCCCCCGGGGACTGTGGAGGATTAAGTTGTCCTCAAAGACATAATTGTTACATTTTTTGACTATACTGAACAAAGTGGCTATCTAAAAATTTTGATCTAGCAATGGTGGAAAAAAAATTAGCGTTGAAGGGGGCCTAGTTACCCTCCAATTTTTTGGTCACTTAAAAGGGGCACTAGAACTTTTAATTCCCGTTCGAATGAGCTCTCTCGCAACATTGTAGGACCACTAGGACAATACGATCACCAATGGAAGAAAGAAAAAAAAACAAATGAACACGCATCCGTGATCTTTCTTCTGGCAAAAAATTACAAATTTCACATTCTTGCAGATAGGAGCTTGAAACCTCTACAGTACGGTTGTCTGATACGCTGAATCTGATATCGTGATTTTGATTAAGATTCTGTGACTGTTAGGGTATGTTTTCCCCTTTTTTCGAAAACTAGGCAAATTTCGAAAAAAATCAGCATGAAAATCTGATTCTTTTGATGTATCTATTGGTATCAAAATTCTGTTTTTTAGAGTTTCGGTTACTATTGAGCCGGGTCGCTCCTTACTTACAGTTCGCTACCATGAGCTGTTTGATTAGTCGAAGTAGGTAGTCAGGATCGCAGATAAGAGGGGGGCCTCAGCGTCCTGAAATCATGTTTTTCCTGAATTTCTGCTCACTGTTCATTCTGTTCACGGGCAGCCTTTATAGAAGGAGGGGCAAGAGCTACCCAAACTCCCATTCATAAATGGTTGAACCATTCTAGTGTGTGACCATAAATGATGCGTAAAGACATAAAAAATTGTGTGTAACTACGGCACTGCCGCAATGCTGCTACTATTTAGCTGATAGATAAACTAAGGAAAAAGAGGCAAGGATTCCACAAACACGCGTTAGTTCGGCGCCATCGATGCGATACGGATCAGATTTCATTGCGTGTTTCCTTAGCTGAATATAAAATTTCAATATGCTCTGGAGAAGACAAATTGAGGGTAACCTCATGTTAGTTGTGATAGATGATACTTGGACAAAGGGAAATGCTTTCTGGAAAGTTTAACTTTTTTAAAATTAATATCTGTCTAAACCTGTGGAAATCTTAAGTGTTTTGACGTGAAAAAAGTTGAACAAATGAAAAAAAGTTTAAGTTAGTATTCAAATTTCTAAAAAAAAACCGCAAGAAATATTTAGCATTGGGAATGGTTTTCGCGCAGGGCTGGATTTTGGGTGTAAAACCGGAGAATGGTCAGAGGTATATGAGATGGGGTCAGAGGTATATATTCTGATCATGGAATAAAGAACATAGAAAATGGTGTAAACACAAGAATTTTGAGGGATCTGAGTTTACATAACAGCAGAAAAGTAGCTTACAGTGTTGCAAGTTCATCCTCTTTTCTAGACTGAACACCGCAATGGCAAAATTACAAAAGTTGGTACACACCCTTAGGCTATGTACAAAACTTAGCTCATCTTGTTATTGCGCATTATATTTCATATTTTTTTTTCATCAAAAGAGGGTAGGCTATATAATACCAAATTAACCAAAAAACAAGAGCTAAGAGCTCATATGGCACTTGTGACGAGGCGAGAAGAGCTAAGAGCCAAGAGATCATATGGTATGAGCTCTAACAAAATTCTATGAATCAATAGATTGATTTAAAAAGGAAAATAAGAGGCTTAATGCCGGTCAAGATTTAAAATAAGAGCTCTGAGTCACAAAGTCCTTCTAAATATCAAAATTCATTAAGATCCGATCACCCACTCGTAAGTTATAAATACCTAATTTTTTTCTAATTTTTCCTCTCCCTTTTGCCCCCCAGATGGTCGAATCTGGGAAAACGACTTTATCAAGTCAAATCGTGCAGCTCCCTGACACGCCTACCAATTTTCATCGCCCTAGCACGTCCAGAAGCACCGAACTCGCCAAATCACTGAACTCCTCCCCCCAACTCCCCCAAAGAGAGCGAATCCAGTACGATTCTGTCAGTCACGTATCAAGGACATTTGTTTATTCTATCCACCAAGCTTCATCCCTATTCCTACACTCCAAGTGTTTTTCCAAGATTTCCCCCTCCAAATCCCCACAATGTCAAAAGATCTGGTCGGGATTTGAAATAAGAGCTCTGAGACATGAATTCCTTCAAAAATCAAATTTCATTACGATCCGATCATCTATTCGTAAGATATAAATACTCCAATTTTCATGTTTTCCAAGAATTCCGGTTCCCCCCTCCAACTCCCCCGAATGTCACAGGATCTGGTCGGAATTTGAAATTAGAACTTTAAAGCACAAGATCCTTCTAAATATCAAATTTCGTTAAGATCTGGTCACCCTTTCGTAAGTTACAAATACCTAAATTTTCAAAATTACCCTCCCCCCAATTCCACCAAAGAGAGCAGATCCGGTCCAGTTATGTCAGTCACGTATCTTAGACAGGTTTCTATTTTTCCCATCCAGTTTCATCCTGATGTCACCGCTTTAAGTATTTTCTAAGATTTCCGGTCCCCCCAACTGCCCCCCCCCCAATTACGCTTGATCCGGTTGAGATTTAAAACAAGATATCGGAGTTACGAGGTCCTTCTAAATATGAAGTTTCATGAAGATCCGATCACTCCTTCGTAAGTTAAAAATACGTCATTTTTCTTATTTTTCAGAATTATCCCCCCCCCCGCAATTGAGCGGATCCGTTCCAATTATGTAAATCACGTATGCAAGACTTTTGCTTATTTTTCCAACCAAATTTCATCCCAATCCCTCCAATCTAAGCGTTTCCCATCATTTTAGGTCTCCCCACCCCAAACTTCCCCCAGTGTCACCAGATCCGGTCAGGATTTAAAATAAGAGCTTTGAGACACGATATCCTTCTAAAAATCAAATTTCATGGAGATCCAATCACCGGTTCGTAAGTTAAAAATGCCTCATTTTTTCTAATTTTTCAGAATTAACCCCCCCCCTCCAACTACCACAAAGAGAGCAGATCCGTTCTGGTTATGTCAATCATGTATCTAGGACTCGTGTTTTTTTCCACCAAGTTTCATCCCGATCCCTCCACTCTAAGTGTTTTCCAATTTTTAGGTTTCTCCCTCCCAACTTCCCCCCCCCCAGTGTCACCAGATCCGGTCGGGTTTAAAATAAGAGCTCTGAGCCACGATATCCTTCTAAATATCAAATTTCATTGAGATCCAATCACCCGTTCGTAAGTTAAAAATACCTCATTTTTCTAATTTTTAAGAATTACCCCCCCCCCCCCAACTACCCTAAAGAGAGCAAATCAGTTCCGATTATGTAAATCATGTATTTGGGACTTGCGCTTATTTTTCCCATCAAGTTTCATCCCGATCCCTCTACTCTAAGTGTTTTCCAAGATTTTAGGTTTCCCCCCTCCAACTCCCCCCCAATGTCATCAGACCCAGTCGGGATTTAAAATAAGAGCTCTGAGACACAATATCATTCCAAACATCAAATTTCATTAAGATACAATCACCCGCTCATAAGTTAAAAATACTTCATTTTTTCTATTTTTTCCGAATTAACCGGCCCCTACTCCCCCCCCCAGATGGTCAAATCGGGAAAACGACTATTTCTAATTTAATCTGGTCCGGTCCCTGATACGCTTGCCAAATTTCATCGTCCTAGCTTACCTGGAAGTGCCTAAAGTAGCAAAACCGGGACTTTAGGTTTTCCCCCTCCAACTCCCCCCAATGTCATCAGATCCGGTCGGGATTTAAAATAAGAGCTCTGAGACACAATATCATTCCAAACATCAAATTACATTAAGATCCAATCACCCGCTGATAAGTTAAAAATACTTCATTTTTTCTATTTTTTTGAGAATTAACCGGGCCCCCACTCCCCCCCCAAATGGTCAAATCGGGAAAACGACTATTTCTAGTTTAATCTGGTCCGGTCCCTGATACGCTTGCCATATTTCATCGTCCTAGCTTACCTGGAAGTGCCTAAAGTAGCAAAACCGGGACCGACAGAATTGGCGACTGCTATATGTCACTTGGTTAATACCAAGTGCCATAAAAAAGAAGAAAAAACAACCTTTCGTGTAGGGATATCTAATTTAACGGAAAGCAACTCTTGAAATTCCCTGAATAATAAATTTTTCTGGCTTTGTGAGGAAATTCCTAAATTTGATCAAGTTGCAGTTGTGTCTTACATTTTCACTTGGACCTTTTTTGCCCACGGAACAAAGAGAGAAAATCCCCTAGGAATTGTCTACGGATTCTTTTGGGTACCCGTCTGATCCACCGTATTTCAAACAGATAGCTACACAAAAAATAAGGTTCTGATGAGAGAAAGGCCGAGATGGCTAGGGCAAGTTCTGCGGAAGAAGGATGATATATTGCTGAAGATCGTCCTTTTGGTCGATCATCTATGACCAAACGGAAATCAGGTAGTCTCCGAATTGAATGGTCGCGAGGAAGGATGTAAGGAAAGGCCTTTACTTGGATTGAGATGGAGAAAGAATATGCGTAGCTGTGTTGGCCTCAGGCTGCTTGGTTCTGCATTGAGTTGTTAGTAGTAGGATAAAGAGCGACATTATAATTTTTGAACTAACAGAAATCCTCTTATAACAGGGAAGATGTTCTGTCGATTGAACAATCAGAACAGATTGTTCTATCGTTAGTCAAATCCCAGCTCTGGCCGTGACATGAAGTTCAACTTGTGCTTTATTGACAATGTGTCATTTAAAACTTAAGCATAAAGAAGGACTTTTTGGAAAGGGGTGGATGGGGAGAAAGGCCCCTCAAATACAGGATAATCTATATTGTTTTTGAGTTATATTTCGCTTTACACTTTCTGGAAAATTTGTTTTTATGTATTTAATAACGTAAAAGATGCGAACTCCCAAGTTTCCAGATTCAGTAACCGTTATCTAGTATTGTCTTGAAAGAAGCGAAAATACAAGACAGAAATTAAAAAAGAAGTTTCATATCATGTCGATTTTATTTTTCCCCAGTATTTCCCTACTTTGCTGCTAAAAAGGGAGTGGTAGACCTTTCAGACCGAGAATCACCATTGTCATGATTATCTAATTAGAATAAATAAAACTTAAAAACTTACGAATTATTGGATGTATTTCATAACTTATATTTATGAGTTGCATCCGCTAAGTCGAAAACAACCGCTTTAAAATACCTAAGGCGATTACGAATAAAAGAAAAGAAGTTCAACAATGACTTAATTTACTGTTAGCTAATATCATTGCGTCTGGCCAATTTAATCTGAAGAACTGTCTTATATTTTGTTTAAATTTGTGTATCTAAGTCAGTGCCACCACGGTCAGTTCCTAAAGTGCCACAGTTGCCCAAATTGGCGTGCTACACAGCGATTTTCGGTGCTATAATTCAAAATTGACTGCAATGGTGCTCTAATAGCTCTTTCGTGCTACAGGTGGCAACTGTGGTCTATTATGATATTCATTTTGATGACGACTTGTTCAAACGACGTCTAAAAGGGAAAGTTTTGAGGGTACTTAAGTATTATATGGGCAACACTCAAGAACTAAAGTTTGGCTAATGCCAATGATATAAAATAAAATATGATGAAAATGTAGTACTTTATTAGCAAAATTGTGAAAATTACAACAAAGAATTAGGTAAGGGGGGTCGCCCAGAGCGCATTATATTAAATATGTAACCTAAACTAACCTAACATAGCCAAAATACCAACTAAATATTTAATTTAAATATAGCTACTATGTATTTTCCCAGCGAGTCTAAGCTAATTATCTGGTATTAACACAGTGAAAAGCGGGTAATGTCTCATATTTGCGATCCAAATTCTCGAGTGTTCCTAGTATAATACTTAAGTACCGTTTTGAGAATAGCAGAATTAATTTCTTTTCACCATCCCTACCTTTTAAAAATTAGGACTTCATGGGAAAGAGTAAAGAATAAATCTTGAATAGAATGGGGTGGAGAAGGAGGGTTTGCTGGGTGGTAGTAGGAGTGGTAGTATATTAACTGTGCTGTTCAGTTAAACTTATAGGCGTAGTTGTGATTTCTCCATAGGAGTGGAGGGGGCTTAAACCTAGAGCCAAGCAAACAAGTGTTTTTTTTTTGACATTCTAGTGCAGATCTTCAAGTTCCTTTGAGGCTGCTGAGCCTCCCCTAGCTTTGCCGAGGGGGGGCTTCGTACCTCTGCCCCTCCATTCTCTACGTCTATGATTATATTTATCTATCATCATCAACTGTTTACATATTCCACTTGCTTGTTCCCTTTTTTATTTCTAATACTTGTGTAGTTCAAAAAATACACTTTTTAAGCTTTAGTTCTCATCCCATACAATCATTTTAACCTTGTAGACATAAATTCATTCCCAATTGGAACAAATTTAAACTGAAGTTTAGTTTCTTTACATATTGATGCAATAAGACGTAGAAGCTTGAAATCTTTAACGCAGTTATACCAGGTGGGAGGAGATAGGGGTTTTTGTATTTTTAGATTTTTTACCCTTCCCCTAGATTTTGAAAAATACCTTTTTCTGATATTTTTTATTGAAAAATACAGTTTTTGGTATTTTTATTAAAATAAATCAAAAAATTAACTGAATCCCAAGATTTAGAAAGTATATTTGACCATTCTTCAACATTTCGTGAATTACGCCACGGTCTGAATGTTCAAAAGTGTAAGTGAACTGATCTCCAATGACGAGAGGGCTTACAAGCCCTCTAATGTTTGCCCCCTAGATTTTTCTCTCTCTAGATTTTGAAAAATAATGTTTTAGGTATTATCATTAAAAAAAAGGATTAAGAACTAAATTGTCTCGGCAGATTTGAAAAGTATATTTTGCCACCCCTCTGATATTTTGTGAATTGGCGCCACTGTCTGAATGTTCAAAAGTGTAAGTGACCTAATCTTCCACGACGAGAGGGCTCGCAAGCCCTCTAATAAATAAATAAAAAAGGTTTTTGTCCAGGGGTTCAAATCAGCTATGGTGAACTATGGTGTTCAAACCAGCCAGCTGAATTTTTCTAAGGGGGAAGGGGGTTCTCCCGACATCGAAAGAATTTGTTTTTTAGATTTTTCAGAACAGAAGCCCAAGTTTCTTTTGGGTCGAGGGGAAAATTTTGTTCAGGTATGTTAGCTCTAGTGTTGAGTGGAGCTCATCTATCAACAAGTGTTTACATATTTGTGAATTGGCGCCACTGTCTGAATGTTCAAAAGTGTAAGTGACCTAATCTTCCACGACGAGAGGGCTCGCAAGCCCTCTAATAAATAAATAAAAAAGGTTTTTGTCCAGGGGTTCGAATCAGCTATGATGAACTATGGTGTTCAAACCAGCCAGCTGAATTTTTCTAAGGGGGAAGGGGTTCTGCCGACATTGAAAGAATTTGTTTTTTAGATTTTTCAGAACAGAAGCCCAAGTTTCTTTTGGGTCGAGGGGCAAATTTTGTTCAGGTATGTTAGCTCTAGTGTTGAGTGGAGCTCATCTATCAACAAGTGTTTACATATTCCACTTGTTTACCCCCTTTTTATATCTCTTAAGTACGTCTATAATTCTTAGGTGCATTCCAGAGATTCCTCAAGAATAATGACTTGAAAACCCCTTTGGATTTTGAATATGAATAGAATGGCAGTCGGGTGGATTGAAAGGGGGCATGCAGGCCGTGGGATTTTTTCGACTTCTTAAATTGACTTCAAGTTGAATGGCATCCGGCCGTCTTTCGTTTGTGTTCTAGTCTTATTATCTGTGGGTTGGTTGGGTTAGGCTATACCTTCGATGCTTTTTCCATTTTCTTAGAAGAAAAGAGTTAGCTATTTTGTTTAAAATACAATAGTGTATATAAAAGAGCGTTTATTAACGCAATATTTATAAATTGCCCCTTTTATTAAAAAGATAAATAGTTGAGTAAAAACGAAAGAACAAATGGAAAAGCCAAGAGTCCCTAAAGAGTATCTACAAAAGCATGAATAAAACAAACGGATAAACCCTGACGATGCGATAAAAGCCAATTTAAACAAGAAAGGTTTTGGATTAGCCTTTTAATTTGGCGAAATCTTGTTTATATCAAACAATCCACTGTTTTTGGAGCATTTGCCCAGAAAATTGTTTTGGGGCTATACAAGGGGTTTTTAGCCCCTAAATTTTGTGTTGTCTCCCAAAATTTTGAAAACTATCCTTTTTGGTATTTTTATTGAAAAAATATTTTTATTGTATTTTCATTAAAAATAAAAAAACCTCCACCCCTAATTTTTGATACTACACTATTAGAGAGGTCTATTCTAGCATTCTATTACCATTATTAAAGCGGTATTTCAGGTTTTTTTTCTTTTGAAGATTTTTGCATAACCTAATTATGTTTCTAAAATCATCAAATACGCTATTTCCAGATAAAAATTAGTTGAAGCGTAAAAAGGGGATTATTTTAGCCAAAATTGCGTAAATAATTTATAGTAACCTTTTTAGTCTTTCATTTCAAGGTCTGTCTTTCTTTTGTCCTTTGGACTTGTATCTGCAATGTTATTATTCTTCTTAATTCTAAACTGAGGACGGCTGAGCTGTCCTGACCAAATTATTTCCAGAAAAGAGTACTCCGCATAGGCCTCTTATCAGGGTCGTATACAGGGTCATCCCATTTTCTTGGGGGGAGTTTTTACAAAGAAGATTTTTTTGGGCGGGGATGGGGGGTATAATTTTTTTTTAAGTATAAACATTTTGTATGTTCATTTTGTTACATTTTTACGAGTCGAGCAAACATTCCGTGGACGGGGATCCAATCCCCTAACTCCTCCGCCTGGATATGGCCTTAGCCTCTACGGGTAGCTCCCCAAAATTTAATGGTTTCTTCCATTATTTTCCGAATTTTTTTTTACCTAAAAATATTTTTTACAAAATGTATTTTTCGAAATATTAAATGTCAATTATATTAAAAATGAAACCCATCCTTTCCCATAACCTCATTATTTTATGTGTTCTAGTGTTCCAACCTGGAAAAATCTAGCTCTGTCCCCCAAAATATACATTCGTCCTTTCGAATAACGCATGTTTGCACCGCTCAACTGCTCTTTAATTTACTCTTTAGTTTTTCTTTCTTATTTATTTTTTATTATTTTTATTCTTACCGAAAAAAGGAAGTAGATGAAACAAAAAGTTTTGGGTTAACTTTCTATTTTCTATCAGCTTCGTGCTCACTAATAAAAAACACTGTCCATAATAAACTAAAAGAATTTTCATTTTATTTAAAGCTCTTATTATTTATAAGATGGTTATCTTAAGTCAAGTGAGTATGGAAGTAGTATGAATAAATTAATAAGGGTATATTGGGTAATGTTCCAACTTTTTAGTACAATACAAATGAATGTGCATTATCATTTTAATTTAGGCCTACATAATATGCCGATATTTATTCCTTAAAGTCTTTATAATCTTTGATTTATTAAATTTAAACATTTAAGATGTGTTTTGCCACTAAAGTGCAAATTATGTTCTGGGTTTGAGAAGGCATCGGGTTTGTCAGACCTAATCATGTTAATTTCTTTTTGGCTAAATGGCTTTTTCTTAGTTTTGATCGGACGATTTTGATAAAAAAAGGGGTGGGAGAAGAGGCCTAGTTGCCCTTCAATTTTTAGTTACTTAATAATGCAACTACAACTTTTTATTTTTTTTGCGAATTTTTTTTTATTAGTCATAAATATACGTTAACTTACGAATTAACTTACGTAACGAGCTTCTATATTTGTATATTTTTATTACGTATATGAGGTGGTTCCCCCTTTCGTCAATACCTAGCTCTTTACACTAAAGCTTTAATTTTTTCCCAATTCTTTAAGAATGATCCCCTGAATCACAAAGGCCGTAGAATAAATGGTTGAAATGAAAATTATGTTAAATCTGGCCTGGAAGTTTTGGGAAACAGGAGGAAGGGGAGAATCAAGACTTTGCCCCGGGCTCAAGAGAGGCCATAACCGCCACTGTCTGAGATGTATACCAGGTGATGGAAAGTTTTCGTCTCGTCACTGTTACCCAAATTGATATTGTGATAATATCAAATGTTATATTCCCAAAAATCACAAACGCTATTAAGCGTCTGATGTTTCTTGGCATTTTTTCAGCGAAATAACATACCAAACTATTTTAATTCATGAAATTGGCAACATTGGATCAGTAACAACCATCTAATCTTAGTTTTTTCTGCAAAACATAATTCCGAAGCTCAAAGAAACGCAAATCACTAGGTGAAGCTAGTGTTTTTTTAGCCACCAGCGTCAGTTTCCACTCTTACAATTTGCCCATACCTTTCTTTTAAAACCATAGCGTGGCATAAAAATGACATACCAAGAACTGGCACAGGGAACACAGACCTTGAGCAGACATGAAGCATAACCAATAAAAATAGTCTAAATTTAAATTAAAATATAATTAACTATAAAATATTATAATTAATATTATAATTAACTATAAAAATAATATATTATATATTATTAACTAAAAAAACTATAATTAATATATTATAATTAACTATAAAAATAGTCTAAATAAAAATACAAATATTTTCAGAACAGCATTATGCCGATGACTTCTCACACAACGACATCTTTCGCACTGCCTGTCCCATACACATTGCCCTGTATGGGACACTTATTTTAAGGGAGAAAGTTTGGTAGTTATGCATTATCCTGGACACACTCGCGATGTTTTCTTTTCCGATCTGAGTAAATTGGTTTTCCTCTCGCGATCGGTTGTAATTAGCTTATTCTTTTGTGAGATAAACTATGGTGCAGGTATAAAGAGGGGGTTAGGCTAGGTTAGGTATGCGTTCTTGGCGACCTGCTTTACATAATTATTTGTCGTAGTTTCCATGTTTTTGTTTCTAAAAGTATTGTATTTTCATCATACTTTGGTATATTTCATTATAATTAACCTAACATTATTTCATGAGTGTTTTCCGGATAATATAACTAATTACGGAAAGTTTTCCCATTTTCCGGGATTAAAAAAAAAACGTTGCGATAGGATTTTCAACAGTACCCGCTCTCCCTCCTGGTACCTTGGGAAAACTCATTGTTAAAAAACTAAATGTTCCATTTTTACGGAGTGCGAAAATGAGCCTTTGTGTCTACGATGGGACATAAAACCAACTAGAGGCTAAAATCCAATCAACCATTCATGTCATGCCCCATAAATTTTTGACTTTGAAAAAGCGAAATTTAAACCGTTTGAATTCTATTCAATACCCCTTGACCACATGTTCACGTTGTGTTTGTTGCTGGGTCACATTTCTTTGATCTTTTCAGACTGCAGTGAGGATAGGGAAAAGATGAAAATTGGAAAATAATAAAGCAAATAGAGTGGGATTGTCCTTGACTATTTTTTATCTTTCATTCGTTCGCTCTCTCCCTCACTTCCACTCTCTTTCTATCCCCCCTTCCTTCTTCTCTCCCACTTCCTCTCTTTTCCCCATTTTACTTCCTTCTTTCATCCTCTCTTTATGCCGCACATGTCACGACTTATATATATATATATATAATATAAATATATATATATATATATATATATATATATATATATATATAGTTGTATGCAATTTGCTTGTTTTGTTTTTTATATTTTATTCCATGTTACCCACTTTTTAAAAGATGTTCCTTTGTATTTGAAATTAAGAGAAAAACGGATTTAATTTAAATAAAGCAGTGGAACAAAAACGAAAAAACAAAAACAAAACAAGAACAAACCATTAATGAATAAAAAGACAAACTCAAAACGCGGGGGACGGAAATAAAAATAAATTAATACAACTCGGGTTCTAAATTCTTCCTGTTCTGTTGTTACTCATTGTACAAGACAAAAACGATTGTCTGCAGTAGCCGAGTTATTGGATCATTCAATGCAACAAACGCTAATTTTTAAAATAGTTCGTATATCAATATAAGTAGCAGTAATTAATTCATTTTATAATTGCTTAACTATGAAATAAAGATAATATAGAGTTTGAAAACTCCTAATGCATCCGAGAGATGAGTTCAGCACCATCTAAAAATATCTGATAATCCTCGATCAAGAAATTACAGTATAGTTATTCATACTAAAAAAAAAAAAAAAAAAAGTAAAAAAAGCATAGTTGAAAGTTTTTCGTATCTTTATAATGTTTGATATTGACCTTTGCAAATTACTCGATCTCTCAAACTAGAGGATATAGCTGCATCTATCCCCCCCTTCATCTCCATCTGACTCCACTTCGGGTCGAAATATTGGTAAAATTTTGGCTTCTACAAAATAAGAAATTTGGTTTCATATTCTTAGAGTATAGTGTCACGAACTTTGGTTAACCATTTGTTTCTATACTCAATAAAAAAAGGTGCTAATTTAAACTTCTAAATTAATAAGTTTAATTTAATGTAAAAAGTCACGAGAATAGCAGAGTCAGCAAAACTAGTTTAGGTTAAATTGCTACATGATAGTGAGGTCCTCGGGGGTATTTACGACTAAATTATCCAATAAGCAGCCATCTATCCTTTACAATTGACATACTTTATGCACATTGACAATGAAATCTATTACCCCCTCCGGCTATCTATCTTACCTTGAGGAAATAAGCTGTGCCGTGAAACCATTGCTTTTATTGCTTATTATTTCTTTATCATTTTTAAAATTATTATCATTTTTCATTATTTCTTTATTATCTTTTTTGATTTCTTTATTTTTTGTAATTTTTCTTCTATGTGTTCACTGCCCTTTGATTGTGTGATGTGGAGTTTACCCCCCTCTTCTTAAGCGAGGTTTCTGTCAGTTTCTTATTTAATAGTACTACTATTAAACTACTTTACTTTTCTAACAGTTTTTTTATGCTTTGGACTAATTCTATTTAATTTAAATTGATTAAAAATAAATATTCCGTTCTTTGCAGTGGGTTATAATATGTTATAATGCCGAGGAATCAGGCACGTCAATTTGAGTTTTTTTTGGGGGGATTGCTCCTTTTCTGTTTTATCTATGCCTCCATAGATTTAAAAAAATAAAGTCTTTGGTATTTTTATTGAAAAATATACTTTTTGGTATTTTCAATGAAAAAAAAAACTTTTTTGGTAGTTCCATCGAGAAAAATCAAAAGAACAACAAAATTGCCCTCCTCTCTAGATTTCGAAAAATGCATTTAACCTCCCACCCTTCCCTTAACTTTCGTGAATTGATTTAACCCCTTCCCCTTCCATTGTGTTGCCAAGCAACATATCTGATATGTTGATTTGGAATCTATAATGATTTTTTCGTCTATCATCTTAGGTTTTTCACTATGTGACAAAACTTTTTTTTTAAGACTCTTTAAGTTATGTCTGATTTCAGGCGATCTCTTAGGGATCCTTGGCCTCTACTTCCCGTATCTCAAATACTTCCACAGATTCGTTTATTTAATGTTAGAAAACTATTTCTTCTGGACTTAACCCGCATTGAGAGTAAACGTTGCATTTCTTAGACGGTCATAAAGATAGTAAAAATATAAATATAATGCGACTTATACTATCAAACATCACTTAATAATGCCACAAAAATCCCATTAACAAAAAAAAAAAAAAAAAAAAAAAAAAAAAAAAAAAAAAAAAAAAAAAAAAAAAAAAAAAAATAGCCCCGGTGGAGAAATGTATTCATGGTTCACTTTCACAATAAACTTTAAAAAAAAAAAAAAACTATCAGAATGTGACAAGGATAGTTAATAATCCAAACACAGTTCTGAAACAAATACTACACCAGCAAATTGTGTCAAATTCCGTACAAATTATAGTCAATACATAATATGGTGCAATACCCTTTGACAACTGAGCTACGATGATTTAAAGATGCTACATGACTTTATCGTTATTTTGGGTTTCTACAGTATTTCCATATTATTTTGTGTATTTTGACCATTCTTCTTTTCTCTCTTGTTTTAATTCATTAAGTTAAAAAAAAAAATTAACTGAAAAATTCAACATTAAAACTCAAAACGAACATAAATTATCCTGTATTCCACTCATCAATACCTCGCTCTTCACGATAGTTTTTTGGTACTTTTGAAAAAAAACTTCTTATTCTAGTTAATTGGCCCTTGTGTTTAAGGAATCGTTCTCTAAGAATTTGGACTAAAGTCAAGCTTTAGCGTTAAGAGCGTGGAATTGAGGAGGGGTAACCCCTCATATACGAAATAATATCTATTCGTTTCAAGTTTTAGCCACCCCCCTCCATGAAAGATTTTCTATTTTCACGCAAAATTCCTTCATGGAAAGTTCCTCCCTCGTCAAATTCCCCCCCCCCCTTACGCAAAAGTCCTCCAGACAATTCCACCCCTGATGAAAATTTCCTCTGGAGCATCTCCACAGGTAAGATTGAGTCGGCAAAGAGAAAGTAAGACAAATTGGAAGGATTTCATATGGGATTTCTGACAAATTCCCCCAGTATTAATTTTCACCTTTAAATTTCACCCCTGCCATCGCAAACTCTCCCCCTCCCACGGAGAATTTCCCATGTTTAAACTCCCCATAAGAAAATTTACCCTTCTCCCAAAATGTCTACGTACTCCCCAATAACTAATGAATTGAAGTCTTCGGTTTCGAATATCAACGTTTATTTAAACTATTTTTGATATGTCGATTTCAAATATTTAGCCTAACCGTATTTTCGTCTTTCAACTCAAGTTTGGAAATACGAAACAATTTTACACCCTTAAAATTCAACCTGAATTATGTTTGGTTTCAAGGACGTACACAGGGGTTACAGAACCCATACCTAATGTATTCCTGTTATCGATGTTTTGATAGTTTTCCATATCTTTTATATAATCTGATTTTCTTTTTTTTTTATTATGTATAAAGTCCAGCCAATGCAGAACATACTTTACGGCAATTTGTGCCAAATTTAAAGAATTTTTTTCTAAGATGTACTTCACCGTTCAGTTTCGAATATCATTACTGATCTAGCCTAAAACTGACTTTTAGATACTGAATATAGGATGATATGTTGTTATGCATTCTAGTTTTTAAATATAATACAATAGTGTCCCTTTTTACTTAATCCAAGTTATGCTTAATGCCAAATTTCAAAAACTAATTTTTCCCCAGGATGTGTTGCACCGTTCCATTTTGAACATTACTCAACTGACTCAAGTGGATGCAACTCAAACATATGTGCTCAAAGCCACATCTATTGTTAATGGAGTTCCTGCCACCACTGAGTATAGAATGAGACTCAGCTCAGAGCCCGAGCCTGTAAGAGGTAAATCCGTTTTAAAATTATTTACTCTTTTTACAATTTAATTTTACTTACTCATTTCCGATCTTTTTCCCCTGGGATTCAGTGAAAAGAGAAGCATTAACTTACTTTCAGCTTATGCTTGAAAGCATCTTGTTCTTGAAGAAGAAGAAGTGTTCAGCGAATCCTGACTGAAGTGACACCCAAGCAAGCTAGTGATTATAGAAGGCACAGGACAACCGAGTGATACGAACGCATATAACCTATTGGTCGAACGCGTCAAACCCCAAACAACAACAACGTAAGACAATTACAAGAAGATTCCTCTTCTTGAATTTTTTCCCGTGCATAAATCAGTGGAAAGAAAAGCACTAACTTACATTCATAAGATCATATGATCTAATGAGGGTGTTACCACAACCCTGTATTTATGTATATATTTTTAGAAAAAAAATTGTGAACCCCGGATTGAATTGCCATAAAAAAAAAAAAAAAAAAAAAAAAAAAAAAAAAAAAAAAAAAAAAAAAAAAAAAAAAGGTAATTTTATAGGATGACAAACCACCTCCTCTGTCCAGCGCTATAAGATAAACTTACAAGGAAAGAACCTTTGTCCTCCAAAAATATTTGTGTTGTTTCATCCAGTATTTTCGTTGGCCTTGAAAACCCCTATTTTCAGTCGTCATTTAAAATTTTTTTTTTTTGATATTGAATAAGAGAGATAAGATACTATCTATTTTCAAAACTCAATCACGAGCTCTCATAGAGCCGATTTCGGTTCATATGTCCAGTAAAAGAAGGTAAAATAAGGAACAACCAAGAGAGCAAGTTGAATGTTAAAAAATCAATCTAGCATAGAAATGGTCCTTAAAAATTTAACATAATTTAATGAAGTATAACATTAAAACGAAAACTGTATCCAAGAACTAAAATAAACTTTATGCGATTAATTAAAAAACAACAGAGGGGGGATAAAATAATACTTTATCTTACTTAATGAGAAAGAACTATCACAACCTGAAAAAGCGAAATTCGCATTCCAAGTCAAGTACTGTCAAAAGCAAAACAGTTGAAATCGAGAAGTCAAAATCATTAAGGATTTGAGAATAATCAGAAACATTAACAACTAAAAAGGATTGTGCAAACGAATAGATTAGGAAAAAATGAGATGAAATAAGCATCAGAAACTGGCAAAAATGAAAGTCGCAATAGATAAAAAAAGGGGGAATAGTTATTGTGACCATACACCATCAACTTAAAAAAAAAGAGATGGAGTTAATTAAGTGTCCTTAGTATATGGAGATTGGAAGTGGCAGACTTAGCCAAATTTAAGCAAATTTTATCCCTGCTTTCTTTTAAGGTGGTAGTTCGTGTGGCTGAAAGTAGAAAGGGGCGTGAGATTTCGCTCTCTTTGTTAATGATACTAAGTGAACGCTTTTTGACCGACTCAATTTCCTTAAGCCTTGAGAAATAAAAATAACAAAGTTGTTATGCTTTTAGGCGGATATTGTTTCAATGGGCAGTGCCATGTTAATACTGATCACATTCCAGTGACGTCTGTCGGAAAAGGAGGGCATTTATCCCCGTATATTTCTCCCTAATTTTAAATGCCCTTTTTGTGTTTTTCGTTAAAAAACGCCTTTTTTATTTTTGTTGCCATTGAAAATATTGAAAAAAGGACAATTTTATCCCTCCCCTGTATTTTTAAAAGTGCGTTTTGCCCTTCCCCCTCCGAATTTTCTTAGATTGCCGCTACTGCCACATTCACCAATATAATATGGTAATATCGAAGGATAAGACCAAAGCCAAAAAGCTCATGATTTACAGCTGTAATAGTTCTGAGTAATAAAATATATTTTGGAAATCTTAATAGCAAAACTTAAGTTATAATTCCTAGTTATTAACAGGCTTTACCCCATAGTGATTCCAGTAAGTGCTACTGTATGCAATTATCCTAACTGCCTCTTAGGTAAGGTACCCTAGTAGCTTACCAGTATTGTATAGAATACATTGGTACCATAGTACCTTGGTATGTTAAGTAAGGTATCACGGTATCATAGTGCACGCTTATGAGCTGCTAGTAACCCCAAAGAAAATTCTAGTGGGAATTTCTAAGGAATATCTTGGCAGAAAATTGTCTATATGTTTGACTCAAAATGCTGTGAATCTTTAAGGCTTTTTATTATTAATTTTGTTTAGATTAATTAAAATCCTAATGTCTTCTAGTGTTTACGGATTACAGCTAGTTGTTGATGGAAAATCTCAGTATAGTAAAGTATGAAGAGGTCTTAAAGTATGAAGGGAGAGGGCTAACCATTTGCGCACGCAAAATGTCTTTCTTAAAGGGATGAAGTGGGCACAACTTCAAAAAAAATGGACAAATTTTATGAAAAATATAAGGACTTGTAGCGGATCTCTTAAAAATGTTGTGATTCTTTGTGGTTGAGGGGGGAGGGGGCATAAGTTAAAGACTGCTGCTGCGCGCCTTTCTAAGGTTGTCACGTAATTATTTATTGTAGAAAAGGATTGAAAATCCAGATGGTAATTTTTTAGGACAACATTTATCAATCTTTTTGAGTCGCCTTCGTATTCAGGAGGTATCTCCCTGTATGGCACGCATATAGTAGTGGCGTAAATTCACGGAAGCTAGGGGTGGGACCAGAAAGGTATTGTTAAAAATTTAGGGGAGGGGGAGGGGAGGAAGTGCAATTCTATTGTTTTTTACCTTTCCAATGAAAGTATAAACATGAACAAAAAATTGTAATATGGGTTGCTGACTGGGGTGACTTATAGCAGGCCTAGAATGTTGAAATCACCAAAGACTGTACTGTAGAAATTCGAATTTGTGTGTTCCTTGTGATAATTACTGAGAACCAAAACCCTTTCTAGTGGCGGCAATTGGTGGAGGGGCAGGTGAGGATATGAACCCCCAAGAATTTGAAAAAAAACCTTTTTTTCGGAATATTTTCATTGACAGATATCCTTTTGGTAGGTATTTTCATTGTAAAAATTGAAAAAATGACACATTTGTCCCCTCCCTGGTTTTGGAACTATATTTTGCCCGCTCTAAATTTTTGTGAATCGACGCCAAGGCTCCCTCTCCCTTTATTTTCCCCGTTTTGTATTAAATTTGGAAGTGAAAGATGGTCAGTCCTTCATTTAATATCCGAGTCAACTTGAATCCCAGGAAGGTAGTAGTGTTTGTTTGTATTCTTTGCGTTAGCTTTCAACTTGTAATTTGGTTCCTGGTAGACTCAGTGACACTTATTGCCAATTTGAGCAAAATACTTTAAATTAGGTCAAATAGAAAAACAATAAATCCTCTTTTCCATAGTGATCCAAATAGAACCCTCCGAATTTGTCATAAAGTCAGTGATGTAAACCTAATTGATATCGATTTATATCCATTCCAGCTGTAGTTGGATTTGTATTATTGGTATTTCCTGGTTACATCTTTCCCCCAATTGATTATCCCGCTCTTATTGTGTTCTTTGAGCTTTACATTGTTTGACTTTCTAAAAAATAGCTTTGAGGGGTGGTCGGAAGCATAGCCACAAACTGGCGCCTAGGGGTCAGGGTCATTTACGGAGTGCTGCTTTTAGGAACTACGCTTACAAAAAAACTTACTGCTCGCAAGATTAGAGTTAAGGGGGTCGAAGGGGGCCTTACTGGGTTTAAAAGTTTTAGGGGCGCAAAATTTAACATAAAAGATCTAATACTTATAATCATTTTGTAATTTTTGAAATTTATTTCAAAAATTTATCCAATGTAAAGCAAGAAATTTTAGATTTAAATAAACATTTTTTAAATTT